>NC_091282.1:404883089-405003089 GCF_032444005.1 Ranitomeya imitator
GACTCTGGACTTGCCTCCAAACCGGCGGGACTCTGTCTGCCCTGTGATCCCGTGCTCTGGACTGTGGATGCTGAAGCATTCAGTAAAGGTAAAGAGACTGCAACCTTGTGTCCTCGTTCTTCACTGCACCTCTCACCATCCACCATCTACACATTGGGAAGCCCTGGGGACATACTTCACCTGTGGGAAGGTATACCATCTAGCTGCCATAACATCACCCCAGCGGACCCCTTAGCAGTGTCGGTCACCCTGACCGAATACCGCAGATGGCGTCACGAACAGTCCCTTTAAAGACCTTTCCCTTTAACTCAGACGTCCCAAGGGCCACGGACCAGGTCAGCCACCGTGACATCCCCCTGTGAACTGATGGACCCAGTACCGAGTACCCAAAGGACCCGGTACCGAGTACCCCACTACCCTTGGGGGGGGGCGATCCATCTTTTGGCATCACGAACAGGATCTACTTAAGCCTGAAAATCGGGTCATGTGCGCCTAGAGACTGTGCCAGAATCGTGCTTGAACTGTGATTTACTAAAGGACTGTGTATTGTGAATTGCTGCCAAAATTCCCGCCAAAGCCGCTGCCATTACAGCACCACGAGGAGCGCAGGAGAAGAAGAAGGGCGTCCCAACATGGGAGGAGACTACCAAAGTGGCGCCAAAAGCGACGACCGCCCCCTCCGACTGCTGCTACGAGATGAAGACGTGCCCAGCAGCCAAGGAGGTCCGCCCCCTTATTTGCAATGGCGGCAACAAGGATAAGAAGGAGCCCCGCCCCCAGAAAATGGAGGAGCAGCCTGCATGTGCAGCCACAGATCCGGAAGCAGGAATGGCGATCAGCGGGTACCTGAACGATGACAAAGTGACACAGGACCATCCCAGGCGACCGGAGGCAAACCCGTACTCGCCGCTGCTGGAGGATCCGGACTTCTTGAATCCGCAGGTGGAGGAGCCGAGCCACCAACTCCTGGACACAGAGCCAATAGCAGTGAAGAAATGGAAGTCGGACCTGTGCAGGAAGATCGCACTGGAAGAATCGTGTTCCGGGCAGCAGCAGACTTCAGCGTCCTCGTCAGCGGAGCGGACCGGCATCGGTGGAACCACATCAGAAGCAGGTACAGAAAATGCCCCTGCCCCACCAACCGATCCTGCTCTAGCGACCGAGGGTGTACCACTGGACGTGAGCCCTGAAGGAGTGATCTTCTGATGGCACGCTCCGAGAGATGGGGTGGACGGGGCCTATATCGGAATCCTCACCTGGGAGGAGTATAAACAATGCTTGCTCTTACACTGGAAAGACCGGAAGGAGAAGGAGCAGAATGCCCAACGTAAGACGCCGACCTACAAGACCAAACGTCGTAAACCGCATCCAGCAATGCGGGGAAGAGTAATAGCCTTTCACCCGAAAAGGGGTTGGGGCTTCATTCAGGAGCCGGGACTGCAGACAGAAGTCTATGTCACCGGCTATAACGTGGAATCCCATTTCTGGGACGGACATCCTAACCGAAACTTGTGCAGAGGAGATCATGTGACCTATACATGCCACTGAAGTGAGCAAGTTGGTAGGCCAAGAACGTTAAACGATGTGCACCTGCAGTAGCACCACCTGCTGCCACAACTAAGACTAGCAGCACTACCCCTCTAGTCTCTGAACCAGCAGCTCCTCAAACCAACACTACTACTACTGTGTGCATAATTACTACTACTGAACCTGCCGCTGTGGCAAATGCAAAAGCTGATATCCATTCTCAGGCAGCTAATGACTTGACCACACCTGAAAGACAAACCACTGATGTTGATACAGCATCAGATGAGAATTCGGACACAAACCTTCCCAGGCCAGGAAGTGTTCGCTATGGACTGATGCCTTGCCAACTACTATAAAAGAACCATATCAATCTGAAAATGACTGTAAATAGTTGACTGTTCATTCTTTTGCTTGTGTTTTCCAAGCTTTGAACCCGTCTAGGGTTATGTCTTAAAGGGGTCCTCAGTTCAAGGAGGATTCCAAGTTCTGAACCCGACCAGGGTTATTTCTAAAAGGGGGCCCCCGGTTAAAGGGATCCTTAGTTTGCACAGTTGCCTTCCGTTAAAGAACTGCAGAATCATGGACGGTGAATGATTCCCGAACTGTTTGTAGATAGTTTGCGCCTTCTTAAAGGTGCTCCCTACTGGTTTTACAAGAAAAGCTTTTCGAAGAGACTGTTCCTGATGACGTTACGAAAGCTCTTGCTGTTATAAGAGTTGATAACTAATTTGAAAGTTTTGCACTACCTCAGTGAGCTGATTGAATCCTTAAAGGGGATGTGAATTGTTGCACTTTGCCAGAATTAGTTTTGAGTATAGATAGAATGATGTTTACATAGTCAATAGTATGTAGCTAGAGGTATGGAGAATAACAATAAAATTGAGATTGAGATAGACAATTGAAAAATGTTTAATAATGCACTTTTGAATAAAATGGAAGAAAATGTAGTGAGCCCGTAGGGGGTTGATAAGACAGTCCTGCATGTGAAGAAGAGTAAGAGTAATACAATGTTGGTTTGCACTTTGAAGTTTTAAGATACTATACCTGTAAGGGTGATTGTATTTCATAGTTAGTGCCTGTTTTCTACTTTTATTAAAATGGGCCCAAAATGTAAATATGTTTTATTATGCAACATTCAAGTGTCCTCACCTCCCATAAAGGGAAGCAACAGTTTGCATTAACTTGTTTCATAGCATTTCAAAAATTTGGATGTCTTTTGCTTATATATTGTTGCTATCTTTTCCCAGTCCGGGAGTACTGGATTTAACGGGGGGTAGTTGGTCCCTGACAGGGGTGGGAGCCTGTCAGAGGCCGAGACAGAAGGACACGGAGCTGTGCCTGCCCTAAGTGTGGCAGTTTCTAAGAAAGGACACTGAAAGAGAATTGTATTGTAGAGAGGGTGAAGAAGTCATAGCAAAGGAGTGGATACCAGCAGGAGTTCTGCCCTACACAGGCTGCCTCCTTCTGAGGCGCAGGATCCCGGTAGCAGGAACGCCGAGGGAGCAACAGTCCTTTATACCTTGCTCCAGAGACCGGCAGGCCAGCTAATTTCACATTACTGATCCGCCCCTACACCCAGGAGGCAAGGTGGCACCACTTAGAGGCTGGCGCATGATAGAGTCCCTGTAAAACGCCTCAAGCCACCGGTCATATGGGTTTGTCCTATCCATCTGGGGGACAGGGAGGGAGACATAACATCAATAACATCTACAACATCTGTGAGGACCTTATGAGAAGCTTAGCAGTAAGGGACTACAACACCGCAGCGCTAGAGGAAGGCTACTGATTTCCACCTGGACAAGAGGACTCTGGACTTGCCTCCAAACCAGCCGGACTCTGCCCTGTGATCCGGTGCTCTGGACTGTGGATGCTGAAGCCTTCAGTAAAGGTAAAGAGACTGCAACCTTATGTCCTTGCTCTTCACTGCGCCTCTCACCATCCACCATCTACACATTGGGAAGCCCTGGGAACATACTTTACCTGTGGGAAGGTATACCACCTAGCTGCCATAACATCACCCAAGCGGACGCCTTAGCAGCGTCGGTCACCCTGACCGAATACCACATGTGGCTTCACGAACATTCCCTTTAAAGACCTTTCCCTTTAACTCAGACGTCCCAAGGGCCACTGACCGGGTCAGCCACCGTGACATCCCCCTGTGAACCGAAGGACGCGGTACCGAGTACCCCACTGCCCTTGGGGGCGCTCCAATAAGATAGATAGATAATAGATAGATATTGGATATATAGAAAGATAATAGTTAGATAGATAGATGATAAGATATAGATAGATAGATAGATAATAGAGAGATAGATATGGGATAGATAGATAGATAGATAGATAGATAGATAGATAGATAGATAGATAGATAGATAGATAGATATGAGATAGATAGATAGATAGATAGATACTATTTTGGGCCCCTAGCTGCTGAGCCCACTGATCTGCTATGACCACATGGTGTATATCAGTCAGTATTCAATTATTTAGGCTTCAAATAGAAAGGATATAGTAGTCATGATGAGGTTACTGGTATGCAGCTTGTATACCAATACTGTGTCATCCAATTTTGCATGTTCAACTTATACAGTTAGGTCCATATATATTTGGACAGAGATGACATTTTTCTAATTTTGGGTATAGAAATTACCACAATGAATTTTTAAACAAAACAATTCAGATACAGTTGAAGTTCAGACTTTCAGCTTTCATTTGAGGGTATCCACATTAAAATTGGATGAAGGGTTTAGGAGTTTCAGCTCCTTAACATGTGCCACCCTGTTTTTAAAGGGACCAAAAGTAATTGGACAATTGACTCCAAGGCTATTTCATGGACAGGTGTGGGCAATCCCTTCGTTATGTCATTCTCATTTAAGCAGATAAAAGGCCTGAAGTTGATTTGAGGTGTGGTGCTTGCATTTGGAAGGTTTTGCTGTCAAGTAAACATGCGGTCAAAGGAGCTCTCCATGCAGATGAAACAAGCCATCCTTAAGCTGCGAAAACATAAAAAACCCATCCGAGAAATTGCTACAATATTAGGAGTGGCAAAATCTACAGTTTAGTACATCCTGAGAAAGAAAGAAAGCACTGGTGAACTCATCAATCCAAAAAGACCTGGGCGCCCACGGAAGACAACAGTGGTGGATGATCGCAGAATAATCTCCATGGTGAAGAGAAACCCCTTCACAACAGCCAACCAAGTGAACAACACTCTCCAGGAGGTCGGCGTATCAATATCCAAATCTACCATAAAGAGAAGACTGCATGAAAGTAAATACAGAGGGTTCACTGCACGGTGCAAGCCACTCATAAGCATCAAGAATAAAAAGGCTAGACTGGACTTTGCTAAAAAACATCTAAAAAAGCCAGCACCGTTCTGGAAGAACATTCTTTGGACAGATGAAACCAAGATCAACCTCTACCAGAATGGTGGAAAGAGAAAAGTATGGTGAAGGCGTGGCACAGCTCATGATCCAAATGCATACCACATCATCTGTAAAACACGGCGGAGGCAGTGTGATGGTTTGGGCATGCATGGCTGCCAGTGGCACTGGGTCACTAGTGTTTATTGATGATGTGACACAGGACAGAAGCAGCTGAATGAATTCTGAGGTATTCAGAGACATACTCTGTGCTCAGATCCAGCCAAATGCAGCAAAACTGATTGGTCATCGTTTCATACTACAGATGGACAATGACCCAAAACATAAAGCCAAAGCAACCCAGGAGTTTAATAAAGCAAAGAAGTGGAATATTCTTGAATGGCCAAGTCAGTCACCTGATCTCAACCCAACTGAGCATGCATTTCACTTGTTAAAGACTAAACTTCAGACAGAAAGGCCACAAACAAACAGCAACTGAAAACCACCGCAGTGAAGGCCTGGCAGAGCATCAAAAAGGAGGAAACACGGCGTCTGGTGATGTCCATGAGTTCAAGACTTCAGGCAGTCATTGCCAACAAAGGGTTTTTAACCAAGTACTAAAAATAAACCTTTTATTTAAAATTATTGAATCTGTCCAATTACTTTTGGTCCCTTTAAAAACAGGGTGGAACATGTTAAGGAGCTGAAACTCCTAAACCCTTCATCCAGTTTTAATGTGGATACACTCAAATGAAAGCTGAAAGTCTGAACTTCAATTGCATCTGAATTGTTTTGTTTAAAATTCATTGTGGTAGTGTCTATAACCAAAATTAGAAAAATGTTGTCTCTGTCCAAATATATATGGACCTAACTGTATATATAAACTGAACCAGGCCTAACCATATGCAGCACATATCTGTGTAAGGGTAAGTTCACATTAGTCGTTTTATCAAGGTTTTATTTTCTGCTGCAAAACCTGATCTCTGGGCAGGAAAGAAGTTGCAAAAAAAAGCATGTTTTCCTTGGTTTTCCTTGTTTTTTCTGTTTTTCTTGCGTGTTTTGCTGCAGTTTTGGCATGTTAGATTTGTCTCTTGTGCATGCTGATAAAGTTTTGTGTTAAAAAAACATTTTATTCTATAGAGTCAGGTTTTGGCACAAAAAAACACTACAAAACCTGATATCTGTTCTTTTGGTGCGTTTTTCAGCTTTTTTTTACCACCCATTCAAGTCAATGGGTTAAAAACACTGAAAGAAGTGACATGCTCCATTGTGCAAAAAAACATGCAAAAGAACAAAATCCTGATGACAAAAAAACAAGCTGTGTTCATGAGACTTTTCTGGTACTGTAAAACACAGCTGAAAATTTGCATAAAAAGCACATAAAAAAAGTTGTAAAAACTCCTAGTGTGAATTTAGCTTTACGCAAATAGATTTATAGAGATGCTAGAACACATACTGAGATCGCACTGGTCAGGAGTCTTTTTCTTTTAAAACAAATATATATTGTCGTATCGATGGTGCATATGTGATGGAGCAGACTTTCCTACATTGCTCTGGGCATTATTGGTTGCACATATGTTATATCTGCCCTTTGGCAATACCACTGTTGTCATTAGTACCAGCACGCGGCATATACACAACCTTCCAGTGACGTAACTATGGTGGGAGCAGGGGTTGCAGTTGTACCCAACCTGTGAAACTCTGGAGGGCTCAAAAGGTCCCTATACGAGAGGACCATTACCATTCTAGACAAGATTTGTGATAGTTAGGAGACTTGTTTTTGAGATTTTCCATTGGGGCCCACAAGCTTCAAGTCACTCCACTTCAACCCTTGCAGTGTACTGGTTTATTCATCATTCTGCTGACCTCTCCTGGGGCCAAATAATAGATGGAACAAGACGCAAACCGATGTTTCCATATATTTTATAAACTAGCTAAAAAGAAACCTCTGGATGCCTATCATTACCTTAGGAATTTGTTCAGGTCTCCATGCTTCATGTACTCAAACACCATAATGAGCGGGTCTCCCTCCACGCACACTCCATAAAACTTTACAATGTGTTCATGTTGTAGGTTTGTCAGTAACTCTGCCTCTCGATGAAAGTCCTTTCGGGCATTGTCACTTGCATCCTTCAACGTCTATAAGAGAAATACACTGATTATTAGCACAAAGGTTGGTTTTCGGACTGGTCCATAAATGGAAATACTATATATGAAGCTGTACAATATGTATGGTCATCTGAAGATTATGTAGACGTTGCAGAAAAAGCAGAATCTAAACCTTTTTCATAAGAAAAAAACATGATAGAAGCGACCTGGGATCTGTATTTGCAAGCGGAATACAAAGCTGTTAGTGTTGCCAGGCAACCAGAAGACGGCAAGAGAAGGAGTCAGAGAGGCCAATATGAAGAGGGGGCACGGAAGATAAAGTCTGTGCCGATCATTTCACATAGGTAAAAAACATAACTCCCACTCCCTGCATTTATTTCATATTCTGCACTGAATGGGTTACAAGATGTCGTATGCTGATAATACGTGCCATCCGGACGCAGTGTGAACATCACCAAACAATAATGTTTTCAGATATAATTCATGATTCATGAATGCATCTAGTTGACTGCATAGATATAGAATTATCAAAAGGCCTAAAACGTAAAATACTCATTACCGTGATCATCCAAAAAAAAGGGGCTGTTCACTAGTGGACAACCCCTGCTCAATCATTTCACTGCCCCGCTGGAAACAAAAACTATTTATAGTCACCTCCTGCGTCAGTGCCGTTCCAGCTGCTGTTCCCGGAGGGCAACATGAGCTTGTTGTGTTGCATAACCGTGGCAGCCAATCAGCTGAAGCCTTGTTTATTTTGTCAGAGCAGATGTCCGTTTTGTTGGAATATTGATGAGCGGCAGCTGCTGATTGGCTACAGCAACAAATGATGCAATAATGTCACCCACCGTAACAGCAGCCGATGTTGGCTGCCACAGGAGGTAAGTATAGATTGCTTTTATTTTCTGTTGGCACTAAATTAATTTCAGGGATTGTAGATATTTTGTTTCTTACATAAATGCATGCAATTGCATGCAAAATTGGATTGGATTTCATTAAAAATGTCTCACTGTCTGCATCTTATAATTGCTATATCACACTGTCTATTGATGGCTTGAGAATAAGTTATTGGGTTGATCACATTATTTTTATTTTTCCGATGTGTTGGAAACATGATTTTGTGGTGTTTACTATTATTAAGGTATGACAGGTTATCCTGTTGCCCTTGTTAGTGCAGCTTTTCTCACAGACTGCACTGGAGTCCAGAAAATGGCGGCTGGAGGAGGAGCATGTGATCAGATCTGTTCATCAGCCTCCTCACATTGAAAAACTCCCATGAGAAAACTGCTTTTCTATTGGATGAGGCTGATGGACAGGTATGGTCACATGCTCCTTCATCAGCGGCCATTTTATGGACCGGATAGCTGTGCAGTCAGTGTGGAAAGCTGCACCAGCAAAAGCAGTCTCGTGCTTATAGTAGTAAGTGCCACAAAAACAGTCATAGTCAAAAGTGTAGGCAGTGGTAGCCCTGGAAATTGTTCCTGAAATTTTGCTATTTTTCCCAGAAAATGATTGCAATTACACATGTTTATTTCCTTTGTGTGTATTGGAACAACACAAAAAAAGAGAAAAAAAGGCATATTGTACATAATTTGACATAAAACCCCAAAAATGAGCCGGACAAAATTGTTGGCACCTTCTAGTCATTGGATACCTTCCCCCCATTTAGTTCGGACTTCGGCGATGAGCCCGCACCTTTTCCAACACATGACAGCTGATCTGATCAGCTGACATGGGCCCCTAACAGCTGCAGGTAGAATCGCGATCCACCCACAGCTGTTAACATGTTAAATGCCGCTGTCAAACTCTGACAGCGGCATTTAACATGCACGCGCAGGAAGCACGTCATTACCTCCTCCCATCAGTGCCTGTGTCACATGGTTGTCACTGCTGGATTGCTATGAGTGCGGCCTTGTGGTCGGTGCTCATAGCAAGTGTGTAAGTCTACTACATACAGGTGATCTGATCATCAACTGTATGTATCAGAGCCGATCGAGTTATGGAAGCTACTAGTCCATTCCATTCAAAATAAAACAAATAAAATCAAACCTACACATATTTGGTATCACCGCATTCAGAATCGCCCGATCTATAAAAAAAAAAAGGATTAACCTGATCGCTAAACGGCATAGCGAGAAAAAAAGTTAAACCACCAGAATTACGTTTTTATGGTTGCAGTGACATTGAATTAAAATGCAATAGTGGGCGATGAAAAGATCGTATCTGCACCAAAATGGTATCATGAAAAAAGTCAGCTCAGCACGCAAAACAAAAAAATATCCCCACCCAACCCCAAATCATGAAATATAAAGATGCTACGGGTATCAGAAAATGGGACAATTTTTTGTTTGTTTTTTTAACAAAATTTGGAATTTTTTTCACCACTTAGGTAAAAAGAAGCTAGACATGTTTGGTGTCTATGAACTCGTATTGACCTGTAGAATCATAATGGCAGGTCAGTTTTAGCATTTAGTGAACCTAGTAAAAAAGCCAAACAAAAAACAAGTGTGGAATTGCAGGTTTTTTTGCAATTTCAACGCACTTTTTTCCTGTTTTCGGGTACATGACATGGCAAAACTTATGGTGTCGTTTGAAAGTACAACTCATCCCGCAAAAAACAAGCCCTTACATGGCCATTTTGACCAAAAAAATAAAAGGTTATGGCTATGAGAAGAAGGGGAGCATAAAACGAAAACGCAAAAACGGAAATACCCCTTGTTCTTAAGGGGTTAATCTGTATCTGTCAATAGATTCAAAACCTTACAAACTTTATTAAATATGTTTCTTAGCCGTAATGAGACTGGTGTAGTTAAAATCCATGTTTAAATGGATGTATAATTCTGATATTAAAATTAGACTTTTATAAGATCTGGTAGATCTAGTCTTTTTGTTATTATTTTGTAGTATTGTATAATATATTATTTTATAAAGGAAAACGTTTAAAAAAGATTATACAAACATTTTTTCGTGTGAGGGTTTTTTTTCAATGTAATTACACCAGCCTCATTGTGTCAAAAATCCCTTTTACATTGCATTCTTGCCCAAGTTCAGTGGTCCTCTGTCGTGCATTATTTTCGGCCAAATATGCCTACTGGAGGCGGACACTCAGACGCAGTAGACTGCATCTGAGTGGCTGCTTCCATTAGGCGAATACGACATAAAATTATGCACAACGGAGTACATGTTGACTCTGTTGGCACCATTAGGGTATGTGCACAAGCTGCAGATTTGCCTGTGGAATTTTCTGTACAGATTCTGCATCTATTGGTGCTATTGATGCGTTTTTTATGCAGATTTTCATGCGCTTTTTTCATGCGGATTTGCATGCATTTTTGTTTCCTAAATAAAGATCTATTATTAAACAAAAAAAAAAGAATTGTGATGTCATTTCTTTGTCCAGCCTCTTATTTTACATACGGTACTCCATTGAAGAATATTGTTTACACACACACAGATAGACAAACATACAGACAGGCAGATATAGACAGACAGACAGATGATAGATAAATGATAGATAGATAGATAGATAGATAGATAGATAGATAAATATATAGATCGACCTATAGATAGATAAATAGATAATACCAAGGCCGATGTTTAGTAATTAACCTAATAAAATGGTACATAAATAGTTAAACAAAGACACACACACACACACAAAATCTGCACGCAATATCTTTAATTAAAAATAAGGAAAAAAAATTACGTGGGCTCCCGTGCAATTTTCTGCACCAGAGAGGGAAAGCCGATGGCTGGGGGCCAATGTTTCTAGCCTGGGAAGGAGGTCACACCCATGGAGCATCCCAGGCTATGAATATCAGCCCGCAGATGTATAATTTGCCTTTACTGGCTATTAAAATAGGTGACCCAGCAAAAAAAATTATATTGGGTCCCCCTATAATAATAGCCAGAAAAGCTATGCAGACAGCTGCAGGCTCATATTTATAGCCTAGAGAGGGGCCATGGATATTGCCCCCCCCCCTGGCTACAACTACCTGTTCCCTGCCTCCCCAGAAATGGCGCATTTGTAAGATGTGCAGATTCTGAATCTCTTGGCAGAAAACGCAGGTAAAAATCCACGTGTTTTTGATGCATTTTTGATGCACATTTTCATGCAGATTTGTACCCGTTTTTGCAAGCTAAATAAAGATCTATTGTTTAACAAAAAAAATTGTGATGACATTTCTTGTCCAACCTCTTCATTTACATACTCAATTGAACAATAATGTTTACACACACAGATAGATCTATAGATAGATAGATAATAGATAGATAAATAGATGATAGATAGATAGATAGATAGATAGATAGATAGATAGATATGGGATAGATAGATGATAGATCTATAGATAGATAGATAGATAGATAGATAGATAGATAGATAGATAGATGAAAGATCTATAGATAGATAGATCTATAGATAGATGGATAGATAGATAATACCAAGCCCAATGTTTAGTAATAAACATAACAAAATGGTACATAAAGAGTTAAATAAAGACACACACACGCACAAAATCTGCATTATGCCTGGGTCACACATGTGAGAAAGTTGCTCGAGTATCGTACCACAATACCCGGCACTGCCGCCGGTACTCGGGACCAGAGCATTCAACTGCATAGAAATACATGCAGCTGCACACTCCGGTCAGTGTCCGACACTGAGGTACTGAGGTGCGGGAATCATGCGAGTTTCTCACAAGTGTGACCCCGGCCTTAAATGCAATATCTGTTTAATTTTAAAAAGAGAGGGAAAACCAAATCATGCAGCTGTGGGGACACAAACATAATCTACGAGCATGCCCAAGATACTCGGAGAACACCCGAGCATGCTTGGAAAATGCGAGTAACAAGCACTCTCACTCATCACTAGTCATAATTTCTTAATAAAAATATCTAGGGAGGCAGTTTTGGTGCCATCCGAACCGGCCGAGACCTGGTTACGGGTTAAGACCAAACAGAGCTTTGCCATCTAGTTTCTTCTAGCTGTTCTATATTTCTCCATACCCCTGGGTGCTAGAATAGGTAGGGACCCAGGCGGGCGTTCGCCATGTTCTGGGGATCTCAGAAATATACATGATGTACAGCTAGAACTGTATAGTATCTTTATAACTTCTTATGGAATTATGTTTCTAGAATATTTTTTAGAAGCTGCAGCATGACTCTATATTGCAAGCCAGCCTTTGCCCTGCTCTGAGCTGACTCAAGGTGTGAGACCTGTCACTCACAGCCTTTGGAGGTTTGGCCTCCGCCTAGGTGTTCTGCTACAGCTGCATACTGAAGGAGGTTTTATAATCCCATGCCACAAAGTACACAACAACTGATTGACGTGAAATTATATCTCCATATTCTTCACAGTGTGCCTTACTTTGGGCCCTACTTTATGTCTGCAGGGCCCCATTCTCTGTAAAGTTAGCTCGCTGGATCCTGCAAACAAGTCATGCATGAATTTAATTTGGATGTTAACAGGCAATATATTACCTTTACTGCAACAAGTATCTTATCCTGTTCAGGGTATAAGTTATAACATTCTGCAAGAAACACTTTGCCAAATGCTCCCTCTCCCAGTTCTCTCTTCAATACAATGTTATGTCTCTTGATGTGTTGAACAACTGTAATGAAAAAAAGGTGCAGTTATTAAGACATACTTATACTGCCGTTAAAAAGTCATGGGAAATTTTAGACTTTCATTATTATATGTTTATATGGTGACAGTATTATATTTTATATACTAAGCTTTCATAGATAAATCAAATCCTTTCAATTAAGTGATGAAAATTAGTGGTATCTGATATTTCCTGTAAACGTGAAATGGTTATTTCTTTGGTGTAATAGTTTTAAATGTCCAGATCAAAGTACACATCCAATGGAAAATACTGTCTTCACAAAATCTTGTCAATTGCGTTGATTCTGTTTATTGACTTGCATAAACTTACTAAGTCAAAGTTAATGTCCGCATCTTCCAAAAGTACATTTTTGCATATAAACGAACATATTTTATGGTGACAGAAAAAAGAAAAGTGTATAGGAGATTATATATTGTACTGTAACTTGGAGACTACTAGATACGTTTGAACTGCAATTGTCCACAATTAGTAAGTATATGAACATGCTGCCCACATTAACCTCTTGAATGATCATGTTTAACCCCTCTGTGACCTTAGACGTACTATCCCGTCGAGGTGCCCTGGGCTTATCTGACCCTGGACGGGATAGTACAACATAGCCGATCGGCCGCGCTCACGGGGGGAGCGCGGCCGATCGCGGCCGGGTGTCAGCTGCTTATCGCAGCTGACATCCAGCACTATGTGCCAGGAGCGGTCACGGACCGCCCCCGGCACATTAACCCCTGGCACACCGCGATCAAAGATGATCGCGATGTGCCGGCGGTGCAGGGAAGCACCGCGCAGGGAGGGGGCTCCCTGCGGGCTTCCCTGAGCCCCCCGCAGCAACGCGATGTGATCGCGTTGCTGCGAGGGTCTCCTCACCTCCCTCCCTGCTCGAGCCCCGGATCCAAGATGGCCGCGGATCCGGGTCCTGCAGGGAGGGAGGTGGCTTCACAGAGCCTGCTTAGAGCAGGCACTGTGAAGGCTGCAGCGCTGCATGTCAGATCAGTGATCTGACAGAGTGCTGTGCAAACTGTCAGATCACTGATCTGTGATGTCCCCCCCTGGGACAAAGTAAAAAAGTAAAGAAAAAATTTTCCAAATGTGTAAAAAAAATAAAAAAAAATATTCCAAAATAATGAAAAAAAAAATATATATATTATTCCCATAAATACATTTCTTCATCTAAATAAAAAAAAAAAACCAATAAAAGTACACATATTTAGTATCGCCGCGTCCGTAACGACCCGACCTATAAAACTGTCCCATTAGTTAACCCCTTCAGTAAATACCGTAAGAAAAAAAAAAAAAAAACGAGGCAAAAAACAACGCTTTATTATCATACCGCCGAACAAAAAGTGGAATAACACGCGATCAAAAGGACAGATATAAATAACCATGGTACCGCTGAAAGCGTCATATTGTCCCGCAAAAAAAGAGCCGCCATACAGCATCATCAGCAAAAAAATAAAAAAGTTATAGTCCTGAGAATAAAGCGATGCAAAAATAATTATTTTTTCTGTAAAATAGTTTTTATCGTATAAAAGCACCAAACCATAAAAAAATGATATAAATGAGGTATCGCTGTAATCGTACTGACCCGAAGAATAAAACTGATTTATCAATTTTACCAAACGCGGAACGGTATAAACGCCTCCCCCAATAGAAATTCATGAATAGCTGGCTTTTGGTCATTCTTCCTCACAAAAATCGGAATAAAAAGCGATAAAAAAATGTCACGTGCCCAAAAATGTTTTCAATAAAAACGTCAACTCGTCCCGCAAAAAACAAGACCTCACATGACTCTGTGGACCAAAATATGGAAAAATTATAGCTCTCAAAATGTGGTATTGCAAAAAATATTTTTTGCAATAAAAAGGGTCTTTCAGTGTGTGACGGCTGCCAATCATAAAAATCCGCTAAAAAACTCGCTATAAAAGTAAATCAAACCCCCCTTCATCACCCCCTTAGTTAGGGAAAAATAAAAAAAAATGTATTTATTTCCATTTTCCCTTTAGGGCTAGGGTTAGGGCTAGGGTTAGGGCTAGGGCTAGGGTTAGGGCTAGGGTTAGGGCTAGGGTTAGGGCTAGGGCTAGGGTTAGGGTTAGGGCTAGGGCTAGGGTTAAGGTTAGGGCTAGGGTTAGGGCTAGGGTTAGGGCTAGGGTTAGGGTTAGGGTTAGGGCTAAAGTTAGGGCTAGGGTTAGGGTTAGGGTTAGGGCTAGGGTTAGGGCTAGGGTTAGGGTTGGGGCTACAGTTAGGGTTGGGGCTAAAGTTAGGGTTAGGGTTTAGATTACATTTACAGTTGGGAATAGGGTTGGGATTAGGGTTAGGGGTGTGTCAGGGTTAGAGGTGTGGTTAGGGTTACCGTTGGAATTAGGGTTAGGGGTGTGTTTAGATTAGGGTTTCAGTTATAATTGGGGGGTTTCCACTGTTTCGGCACATCAGGGGCTCTCCAAACACGAAATGGCGTCCGATCTCAATTCCAGCCAATTCTGCGTTGAAAAAGTAAAACAGTGCTCCTTCCCTTCCGAGCTCTCCTGTGTGCCCAAACAGGGGTTTACCCCAACATATGGGGTATCAGCGTACTCAGGACAAATTGGACAACAACTTTTGTGGACCAATTTCTCCTGTTACCATTGGGAAAATACAAAACTGGGGGCTAAAAAATAATTTTTGTGGGAAAACAAAAAGATTTTTTATTTTCACGGCTCTGCGTTATAAACTGTAGTGAAACACTTGGGGGTTCAAAGTTCTCACAACACATCTAGATAAGTTCATTGAGGGGTCTAGTTTCCAATATGGGGTCACTTGTGGGGGGTTTCTACTGTTTAGGTACATTAGGGGCTCTGCAAACGCAATGTGACGCCTGCAGACCAATCCATCTAAGTCTGCATTCCAAATGATGCTCCTTCCCTTCCGAGCCCTCCCATGCGCCCAAACGGTGGTTCCCCCCCACATATCGGGTATCAGCGTACTCAGGACAAATTGGACAACAACATTTAGGGTCCAATTTCTCCTGCTAACCTTGGAAAAATACAAAACTGGGGGCTAAAATATAATTTTTGTGGAAAAAAAAATATTTTTTATTTGCATGGCTCTGCGTTATAAACTGTAGTGAAATACTTGGGGGTTCAAAGCTCTCACAACACATCAAGATGAGTTCCTTAGGGGGTCTACTTTCCAAAATGGTGTCACTTGTGGGGGGTTTCTACTGTTTAGGTACATTAGGGGCTCTGCAAACGCAATGTGACGCCTGCAGACCATTCCATCTAAGTCTGCATTCCAAATGGCGCTCCTTCCCTTCCGAACCCTCCCATGCGCCCAAACGGTGGTTCCACCCCACATATGGGGTATCAGCGTACTCAGGACAAATTGGACAACAACTTTTGGGGTCCAATTTCTCCTGTTACCCTAGGGAAAATACAAAACTGGGGGCTAAAAAATAATTTTTGTGGGAAAAAAATTTTGTTTTATTTTTATGGCTCTGCATTATAAACTTCTGTGAAGCCCTTGGTGGGTCAAAGTGCTCACCACACATCCAGATAAGTTCCTTAGGGGGTCTACTTTCCAAAATGGTGTCACTTGTGGGGTGTTTCAATGTTTAGGCACATCAGTGGCTCTCCAAACGCAACATGGCGTCCCATCTCAATTCCTGTCAATTTTGCATTGAAAAGTCAAACGGCGCTCCTTCCCTTCCGAGCTCTCCCATGCGCCCAAACAGTGGTTTACTGCCACATATGGGGTATCAGCGTACTCAGGACAAATTGGACAACAACTTTTGAGGTCCAATTTCTTCTCTTACCCTTGGAAAAATAAAAAATTGGGGGCAAAAATATAATTTTTGTGAAAAAATATGATTTTTTATTTTTATGGTTCTGCATTATAAACTTCTGTGAAGCACTTGGTGGGTCAAAGTGCTCACCACACATCCAGATAAGTTCCTTAGGGGGTCTACTTTCCAAAATGGTGTCACTTGTGGGGGGTTTCTACTGTTTAGGTACATTAGGGGCTCTGCAAACGCAATGTGACGCCTGCAGACCATTCCATCTAAGTCTGCATTCCAAATGGCGCTCCTTCCCTTCCGAACCCTCCCATGCGCCCAAACGGTGGTTCCCCCCCACATATGGGGTATCAGCGTACTCAGGACAAATTGGACAACAACTTTTGGGGTCCAATTTCTCCTGTTACCCTAGGGAAAATACAAAACTGGGGGCTAAAAAATAATTTTTGTGGGAAAAAAATTTTGTTTTATTTTTATGGCTCTGCATTATAAACTTCTGTGAAGCCCTTGGTGGGTCAAAGTGCTCACCACACATCCAGATAAGTTCCTTAGGGGGTCTACTTTCCAAAATGGTGTCACTTGTGGGGGGTTTCAATGTTTAGGCACATCAGTGGCTCTCCAAACGCAACATGGCGTCCCATCTCAATTCCTGTCAATTTTGCATTGAAAAGTCAAACGGCGCTCCTTCCCTTCCGAGCTCTCCCATGCGCCCAAACAGTGGTTTACTGCCACATATGGGGTATCAGCGTACTCAGGACAAATTGGACAACAACTTTTGAGGTCCAATTTCTTCTCTTACCCTTGGAAAAATAAAAAATTGGGGGCAAAAATATAATTTTTGTGAAAAAATATGATTTTTTATTTTTATGGTTCTGCATTATAAACTTCTGTGAAGCACTTGGTGGGTCAAAGTGCTCACCACACATCCAGATAAGTTCCTTAGGGGGTCTACTTTCCAAAATGGTGTCACTTGTGGGGGGTTTCAATGTTTAGGCACATCAGTGGCTCTCCAAACGCAACATGGCGTCCCATCTCAATTCCTGTCAATTTTGCATTGAAAAGTCAAATAGCGCTCCTTCCCTTCCGAGCTCTCCCATGCGCCCAAACAGTGGTTTACTGCCACATATGGGGTATCAGCGTACTCAGGACAAATTGGACAACAACTTTTTGGGTCCAATTTCTCCTGTTACCCTTGGTAAAATAAAACAAATTGGAGCTGAAGTAAATTTTTTGTGTAAAAAAGTTAAATGTTCATTTTTATTTAAACATTCCAAAAATTCCTATTAAACACCTGAAGGGTTAATAAACTTCTTGAATGTGGTTTTGAGCACCTTGAGGGGTGCAGTTTTTAGAATGGTGTCACACTTGGGCATTTTCTATCATATAGACCCCTCAAAATGACTTCAAATGAGACGTGGTCCCTAAAAAAAAATGGTGTTGTAAAAATGAGAAATTGCTGGTCAACTTTTAACCCTTATAACTCCCTAACAAAAAAAAAAATTGGTTCCAAAATTATGCTGATGTAAAGGAGACATGTGGGAAATGTTACTTATTAAGTATTTTGTGTGACATATCTCTGTGATTTAATTGCATAAAAATTCAAAGTTTGAAAATTGCGAAATTTTCAAAATTTTCGCCAAATTTCCGTTTTTTTCACAAATAAACGCAGGTACTATCAAAGAAATTTTACCACTATCATGAAGTACAATATGTCACGAGAAAACAATGTCAGAATCACCAGGATCCGTTGAAGCGTTTCGGAGTTATAACCTCATAAAGGGACAGTGGTCAGAATTGTAAAAATTGGCCTGGTCATTAACGTGCAAACCACCCTTGGGGGTAAAGGGGTTAATGTTATAAAATGTTAAGCAATGCAATGTGAACTGTGATGTATAGTGTGATTTTTGATGTAAGGTATTGGTGATATCGATAATGTAGGTATTTTGACCGTAGGGACATTTAGAGTTAATGTTTGGGACTAGCCCACAGTGGGAGATGCTCAGTTGTAGGGAAAGTGACAATTTCCTGCCAGAGAGTCAAATAGGACCTTGGGAGCATAGTGAAAGGATCTGAAGTCCATTGTGAGCAGTGTTGCATTCTGGAGTGTCCTAAGAGTGAGTGGAGAGAAAAGGAAATAGATAGCGAGATCCGGGGCAGAAGTGAGTAAGAGACAGAGTGATTGTCTGAACACAGGACCTGGGAGTGGACACCTAGCAGAAAGGCCCAGAGGTTACAACTCACAAAGTAATGGGCTTAGACAGAACTGAGTACGAGAGACAAACAGATTGTCACTGGCAGGAGTTTTAGGTTATGCGCGCACATTAACTATTTGCAGAAATTTCGGCAAGGTTTCTGCATCTCTTGGCAGGAGAAATGCTGTGGAAAAAACATGCGTTTTTGCCGCGTTTTTGTATGCGTTTTTGAATGCGTTTTTGTACAGCAATGAAGAATTTTTTTGAGCTAAATAAAGATATTTTAGAAAAAAGTTTTGTGACAATTTCTTGGTTCAACACCACCTTTTTCATGCTGATAGAGTAGTAGGACTTGGTGTCAGCAGCTGTCATTGACATGTAGCTCTATGCTTAGTATTGAAAAGGTGTCAGCCCCATAAGTAAACACAAACACACACATTGTCACCAGCCGATGTAGGAGCGTTAACAGAATGAACGAACATAGGCTGTAATGACACAGACTGCTTTAATAATCTTAAATTAAACCATACTCACCGAACGCCTAATCCACCAACGCCAACGTCTCCTGCTCAAAAATAAAATAATAAACCACAATATTCCTCACCTGTCCGCAGAGAAGATAATCCATAATGTCCCATGACAATCCTGATCACTTTGAGAGCAGTCACATCTGTGATGTGACTGCTCACAAAGACAGCCGGCGATACAGTGACAGGAGGTAATCGCTCCCGCGGTTTATCACTGAACTGCTGTGAGAGTTCATCAGCTGATCCGCTCCAGTGATCTCTCTTATGGCACCACTGCTACATGGGAAGGTAAGCCGTAAGAGCACTGGAGCTGATCAAATTATGAACTCTCACAGCAGCTCAGGAGCAATTACCTCCTGTCAGTGTATTGCCGGCGGACGGGTAGAACTGTCGCATCTCCCGATGTGACTGTTCTACACGTGAGATCATCGTGGGACACTTAGGATTACCTGGACTATGGTGAACATATGTTGGTTTATTATTTTACATTATTTCTAGAGACGAGGGCAACAGGGATTGGATGTTAAGGTGAGTATAATTTTTTTATTTGAATATGTATGTCATTTTACTTTTTTTTTAACTGTGAGCACAGGCATTGACAGATGAGACTATGTCTTCCATCAGTGGCACTGATAACAGTAATAGCACACATAGCCCTATGGGAGGAATAGTCTCATCGGCCCACACCTGCGGGTCACAGTCACAGCTGCGGGGTTACACTGACATCTGAGAACAAGAACCCCACAGCACTCTGGCCGACAGTCTGCAGTAGCGTTACTGCGGGTTGCAGTCACAGCCGCAGAGTCACGCTGACATCTGTCAGCATGATCCCGCAGAGCTGTGACTGACAGTGTTACCGGTGGTAGCGTTATCGCTGATAAGAACTACTGCGCCGATGTTTCCCACGCTGTCACACAGATTACAGCGTGGGAAACACCATAGGAAGCAGGTAAAATGCAAAGCAAAAACTCAGCCAATCCACAAACATTTTTATACCTGCATTTTTGCTGCAGATTTGACTGACTCAATTGAAGTCAATGGGTGAAAAACGCTGCAGAAACACATAAAGAATTGGTATGCTGCAGAAAAAAGTGCATTGCAAATATTCAAAGAAAATTCCTGATCATGTGCACAACACTTCAGGATTGTCATTGAATTAGCTTACATAAGGATTCCATAGCATCTTTGGCCCATTTCCGTGTGGAAAAAACACCACGAAAATGCATCAAAAATGCACTGTGTGCACATAGCCTAAAGGTACCTTCACACTAAACGACGCTGCAGCGATCCAGACAACGATCCGGATCGCTGCAGCGTCGCTGTTTGGTCGCTGGAGAGCTGTCACACAGACCGCTCTCCAGCGACCAACGATGCCGGTAACCAGGGTAAACATCGGGTTACTAAGCGCAGGGCAGTGCTTAGTAACCCGATGTTTACCCTGGTTACCATCCTAAAAGTAAAAAAAACAAACGCTTCATACTTACATTCCGCTGTCTGTCCCCGGCGCTCTGCTTCTCTTTACTGGCTGTGAGCACAGCGGCCGGAAAGCAGAGCGGTGACGTCACTAAGTAGTAAACTTAGTAATAAATGAGTCAAAAATCTTCAGTGGGCTTGGACCATTAACTGTCATTGCTGGTCAGTAATGAGTATGACACAATTGGCTTCCAGCATGTAGGAAAAGCTTCTATTTTATATAATGGGGCTGTACTTTGATAAATAGCTATTTTGACTATGATGAACAGGTTAATGCCATGGTGTAAATGTACAGCATAAGCTATATGAGCCAAGTAACCCTTGCGTAGGGCAGAATATACAGTATGTACCTTACTGTACTTATTACAAAGACATTTGGTGGATGATGTTTTTAAGTAGGAAAGGACAGCAATCTATTTGCGTGGAGAAAACCAAATCTATGCAATAAAAAGAATAATTTCAATAACAATTTGTGTAATTTTGGTAGACGTGCAAATGTGACCTGCCCTATGTTGAAAACCGAGCCAAGCTTTTTCTGTACTGCTCTGAACGTAGCCAAGCTGCAGTATAAATAGAGAAGCTAATTTGAGCTTGGAGAAAAGTTGCTCAGTTGACAGGCGAGACAGATTTAGAAATATTTTAATGAATTGTTCTTAATGTATTTAAGGATCATTGTCGATGATTATTTAAAGGCTTGATAACAAGTATGACAAGCCAATCTGATAAATGTCCTCATCACTCAGCGGGCTTCTCAGAATAGCGCCAACATCAGAAGCCGAAATCTTAATTCTCTCCATCAAACTTAGAAAACAAGCATTTCTGTCTTATGCGCTGATTATTTGGATTAGGAAACTTGGGACTGGGGTCCCGGAAAGTTAGAAGAAAAAAAAAAAACATTGAAATAAATGGAATGGCTGTACCAAAAATTAGGGCTCTTATGCAATTTTGATGGGCTTAGATTTTGGGGGGAATCCTATATTAATATATAAAGTTGAATGATAGCCTTCCCTATATGTCCTTATAGAATACCCTGCTTTTAGTGAGTCTTTTTAGCCAGTGAGGAACACCAATAGACTCATGTGCTAATTGGTAGGTCCTTATAATTATATTTAGGCCCCCATACACATTATATAGTGTCGGCTGAGTGCTTGTCAGACTACAGCTATCCTGAGCACATGTTTGCCCTTTATGAAAGAGCAGCTGCAAGATTCCTCTGGCAGTGGCTTACTTCCACCGATCAAAAGTAGCAGCCATTGAAAATCCAACAGATGATTTTGGAGGAGAGTTGGGAGACCTCCAGTATCAGTCAATTTGGCCAACTTTAGTCTGCGTAAGGGGTCTTTAGGATCCAGCTTTTTAGGGACCCTGAATGCCTATAGTACGATATTGCAGACTTCAAGCATTCTGTAGTAGTAGTGCTTCTGATCTAGAATGCTATAGTAATTGGGCAGTCATTGAAATATGCCAACCCCCCTATCGGATCAATATTACATGCCCGGACAACCCTTTTAATTCTGTGTATTGGGCTTTCTGACTACTGACCTCTAGGGACTCATTGCTGTAGTGGTTTCCATGTAAAGTTAATGGTTGTCACTTTAGGTTACTTGGGCATTTGGACTTTTATCTTTACTGAAGCCGTTTGCAATCTTTTAAGTGTGTGTGGCGCTCTTTACATTAACATAAAACACGGCATAGTCTGCCCACATATAGCATTTGTCCTCCTGCTTCCTCAAGCATGAATGTAGTCTTGTGATTAAGAAACATGTTTTGTATTACTGCCTCAAAAATAAAAAGGGAAAGAAACAAGTCCAATGAGCAATGCAGCTTCTTTAACCACAAAGCCATTATCCAACAAATCGCATCCTGTCACAGAAATATGTTCTCTATAATCTCGGTAATTTACACTGCATGTATTTCTTCGTAGACATTACAGTAACATTTTAAAATAATAAGTTAATGATAGTCGAAGGAAACTGTTTACCGCAGGAGGCAGAGCAGAGCTAAATACCATAATATGAGTTCTATATTGTTTGACTATGCATGACAGTGTACTCTAGTTATACTGGGAACATCTGCGCTTGGAACATTAGTTTTGACAACTGGTCTACTTTGAAATACTATCTGCAATGGTGAAGGTCTTGGGGATAAATAGCAGGTGTCCGGAATTCCACCTTCAAAAAATATTTTATAGAAGATATAAAAAACAATGAAATATTGGCAGTAATTTGCACATTTTGTTGGTTTCTGTATAGATACATATCTATATATCTATATACATAGACAGTTGGGTGAAAAAGTGTTTGCCCCCTTCCTGATTTCCTATTCTTTTGCATGTTTGTCACGCTTAAATGTTTCAGATCACCAAACAAATTTAAATATTAGACAAAGATAACACAAGTAAACACACAATGCAGTTTTTTAAATGAGGGTCTTTATTATTAAGATAAAAAGTTATCCAAACCTGGGAGAAGGTCATGTGGTCAGATAAGACCTAAATAGAACTTTTTAGTATCACCTCCACTTGCCGTGTGTGGAGGAAGAAGAAAGATGAGAACAACCCCAAGATCACCATCCCAACCGTGGCGCATTGTGGGCAAAACATTATAATTTGGGGGTGTTTTTCTGTGACAGGGACAGGATGACTCCACCGGATTGAAGGAAGGATGGATGGGGTCATGTGTCACAAGATTTTGACCAACAACCTCCTTCCCTCAGTAAGAGCATTGGAGATGGTTCGCAGCTGGGTCTTACAGCATGACAATGATCCAAAACACACAGCCAGGACAACTAAGAAGTGGCTGTGTAACATTTTTTGTGCTGAAAGCGCCCCCCTCAACTTATACTCGAGTCATTGTCCCAGAAGACAGAGGGGGAGGGGGAGCAGCGGAGCAGTGGGTCACAAGAGGCAAGAGCCGGTGGCTGTGGCTAAGTCCTGTGCCCACTCCCAAAGACAAATGGATAATCACTGCACTGGCAGTGAATATTCATTTCTCTTATTGCGCACAGCGTCAGCTGTTTGTTGATCATGGGTGCGCGCTACTTGAATATGTTATGAATATCCACCCCTCTCCACTCCCATAGGTGTGTAGTGAAGTGAATATTCATTCCCTTAATGAGCGGGGACACGTGATCACTGGACTGCTCAAGCTGCTGGCAACAGAACAGGATGCTGCAAGGGTTCACAAGGAAGGTAAGTAGGATGGTTTATTTATTTATTTTTTATGCTTTTCTCATGGGGCCATGCATACAATGATAGGGATGAGGAACCATGCATATCAGGATGGGGTTAAGGAGCCATTCATACCGGGATAGGGATGAGGAGGCCATGCATACCAGCATAGGGATGAGTGGGCCATGCATACAAGGATAGGGATGAGGAGTCATGCATACCAAGATAGGGATGAGGGGAAAATGCATACCCGGCTTATAGTCGAATCAATACATTTTTCCAGTTTTTCGTTGCAAAATTAGGTGCCTCAGCTTATACTCGGGTAACTTATACACGAGTATATATGGGGTATATAAATATATACACTGTATACATATTAATATATCTTTATGTAGATATAAATGTATGGATATATACTGTATATAGTGATGAACTGTGATGAATAGAACATTTTCTGGCTGATCCTTGGTTAAAATATTTTAAAAACTTTTATTCCACATTGTAAAAATTGGCACTCATAATAAATTGAAACATGATGTAGTTTCTGTTTTTTTTTCAGTTTTTTTCCAAGTTTATTGTGAGTGCCATTGTCTACAATATGGAATAAAAGTTTTTGAATTTTTTTTTTATTACAATCGGCTGGATAATTTTCTATTTATTATGCAGTCTTTGGCCACAAAGGGCGGCAGTGGCATTTCCGTGTTGAGAATCAGAAGGCTTCAACCAAGGTGAGGTGGATTATACCTTTTAACTATTTAAATGAACCCTTGAAAATGTGGCTACTTGAGCATGTTGAGTTCCCTTGACCTGCCTTTCTGGAAGATAGGGTAACATCTAGATGTGTTGGGAACACTGGAGATTCTAATTACAATGGTGCACATATTCTCAGTAATCGCCGAGTTCACAAGAAGAGGTGCAATGCACATAGTCAGAAAGTCCATTTTTAATCCATACGTCAGGTTCATCAAAAAACGTTAATGGATGTTAATGAAGTAACCTTGTTAGAAAAAAGTATGTCCTCCAAGGCATCTGGAATTTGCAAAATGCATTGATAAACCATTTATACATTAATATGAAGGTATGCTCCCTTTTCTTGTCTTCAGTTTTCTCAAATAGGAAGCTGTCTCAATACTAAAGGAAAGAAACTAAGGCAACATTAACTGCCGCTACTGCTGGATGACCTAGGAAACAAGTAACCTATTCCGTGAGGGGCTTACAGTAAGTGTGAAGGATGCTTTAGCCATGTATGAGACTCCAGTCTCTTTTGAGGCGGCCTTGTCTCTGGCAATCTGGATTGATCGTCATTTTCACCAGAAACATAGGGAGACGCCCCAAGGTGTGTGAGGTCCGGGGCCAAGAGATATCGGGACTGAGTCATCTGAGGAACCCATGTAGGTGGGTGTGGCAACTCTGGAGAACTGTCTGTTGTTTGGCAAAAGGGGGAGTGGAAGGATGCCAGATTAGAAGGCATTTATTGGAAAAGATATTACTTAAAGAAAGGGTTTCGAAACATAATCTTATGACTACCGTTCACTATTTCCTAAGTCATTCAGCAGTAGCATTCTCGCACCTTAGTGTATTTTCAACTTATCAGTTTTATAGGAAATAAAATTTAGATTTTGTGTGGTCAAACCTGAAACGTCATGCTATATGTAGATATGGACTTGAAAGTACTTATTATCTGAAGCCCTACGTCATAAATGAACTTATTATTAGGAAGAAACAGTTAACCTAGCAATGATATAGACATGTTTATCTAGATAGCAAACTCTTTTAGCTTTAACAAGTGATGTAATTGAGAATTCACTTATAGCAGTACTTGAAAACTACCCATCCCCCTTTCCCACTGATATGTCTGGTCATTCCAGTGTTAATGGGGAAGAAGTCCTATTGATATATAGGTCATTACCTAAAAGTGAGTGGCTTCCGAAATTTTCTTCCATTCACCTGAAAATGTATCCCTTTCTTTGTTTAATCAAATGACTGTATGACTCCTTTCACTGATTTGGAGTCATAAGAGTCGTTGTGTCTCCATCTTATTGTTTTATAAGACAGAGCTCTTTATAGTCCTGGCCATAAATGTATGTCTTCTAAAGTTCACGAAGGTGGACGGTTTTAGGTTTGTTAAAGAAAAAAACAAAACGAAACCCATCAACACTATTCAAAAAGCTAGGCAACAATATAGTCACTGCAATCCATGCCATGTGATTATAGCTTGTAATTCTCCTAATTGTAGCCATGGTGGTTTCACTGTAGAGCCTTCCTATTGAAATCTACAGCAGCACACATGATTACCATATGTTGTTGTCAATATAAAATCCTAAGGATAGGAAAGGGAAGCTAACGATGAATAAGTTGTCTCAGTGAAGGCCAATTTTAAAGGATCTTTAATCATGTTCTTGCACTATAAGTAGGAGGATGACTTCACAAGACCCTTTTGAATTGATTGCTTCCCTAAATGTAACATGCGAGATAACTATTAGAGGGTTGATGGCTTCATTACCAACAACGAGTGAGTGGCAATTCTAATTTGACTGTTTAATTCCATGCGCCTTAGAGAGTTTAGTTTGCTAGTCATAGTGAAAAAACTAATGTTTGATTTTCCATTTTGATACTTTGTGCTCTAGAGTTAAAAGTGGACCACATCTTGAAGTGTTCTGTGTTCTGCTGCTATTCTTGACCTTCGAAAAATCTAAAAGTAACCTGAATGAAAAGTTTTCAGAATGCTGTAATGATGAACTATAAATTTATGTAATCTAAATTGATCTCACTGAGGATTTAAAAAAAAAAAAATGAATGCTATTTTACAAAAATAGAATTTTCCATTCTTTTCGAACAGTCTGGAGTCATTTTTAAGTACTATTTCAAAGACGTACATTTAGATTTTACTTTAATGTTCATTCACATACAAAGATTGCATCAATATGCGATTTGAAGAGGACCTTTACCAATTTTTCCTATTGATTTAGACACAGGATGTAATAGTGGCTGCAGAGTGTAACAAAACATTTAGTTATTTTTGTAAAGTCACCTCAACATTGTGGAGATATTAGCAATCAAAGTATTTAACTCCTAATGAGTTAAATTTCATTAAGTCCAAGTGGATGTCGTCACATAATTTTCACTGAGGGCGTGTACTTCTTTTCCCTGTATGATGGAGACCAATCATAAGCTGGCAGCAACACTCAAAGGAAAGAAGAGCACTCCCCCAACAATAGCTTAAAACCGGTTTCTGTGTGAGGTGTATGACTAGCAGCCCTGATCTCCTGGTATAACCTCCTACATGAGTCAATGTGTGAGGAGGGGCAGTGCAGCTGAATTTAACTGTGTCACATTACAAACCCTTTAATCAGCTCTCTTCCTTTCATAGCACTGTTAGCTCTGTTTTACTTCCTCTCCTCCCACATTATCTGTATGGAGCTGACACATCAAAATGTAAGCATCACATTTCTACTTTTTGGGCTAAACTTGTCATGGCTCTGCAGTGAGATCAGAGGAGAGTGTCATTATATCTCACAAAGGAGCAGTTTACAAGAGGCAGGTTACTTTTGAGTGAGATTTAATGACAACCCTCTTCTCACTGTATAGCGAGTACAATTTGACATAAGTGTTATACTGACATATCGCTGGACAGGCAGTTTAGGGGAGGGGCAGTACAGCAGAGCTGACATTGCTAGTAGAGGAGGAGTTCTGATAGAAGAATTTGTAATGTGACATTTCACACACTATTCCCTAAATGTTGCTGCCTCATTACGATTGATCAGCATCATATGGGGAGAATAAGTACACGCCCCCCGTGAAAACAATCTGCTAATGCCCTTTTGGATTTAAAGAAAATTAAATTATTAAGGATTAAAAACTTTTTTTATTAAGGGTTCCATACCTAATGTCTGGGAAATTGTATTTGTACCTCTTTCCTGACTGATAACTTTCAACAATGAGATCCCTTTGCTGTGTTGTAAGCTGTTACGGATCAAAGCTTTTGCAGTAAAATGCAATTATGAAAATGTCAGTAAAATCCTTCCTAGAATGACTGAATTGTATATGGGATTAATCACTTCAAATGACAGCAGCTGTGTACTCATTAACTATTTAATATGAGTTTAAATGTGATTGGCTAATTCTGAACACAACCATATCCCCAATTATAAACGAGTGTTCACACTTATGCAACTACATTATCTTAATTTTGCTACTTTCATTTCTTCCCTCAAAATGATTTCAGTTTGTTTCTCAATGGATTTGTACAGATTATGGGGTGACATTAATGGTGAAAAAAGTTCCAACCATTTTTCTTCTTGGTACGATTTTTTTACATGACAAAATCTTGGCATCTTAACAAGGGTGTGTAGACTTTTCTGTAAAGGAAAAATAAATGTCTTTGTACAGTATTAGCCAGTAGAGGTCAGTATGTGGGGGAGACAGGGAAAAATCTAGAACAAGGATGAATTTTCATCTCCACACAATAAGAGAAAAAAGAATAGATATGCTTGTGGCAAACATTTTTGTTTCCCTTGTCACAGCACTATGGACATGAGATTACTTGTATTAAAAGGTAACTTCAAATCTCAGAGAGAGAGAAACATTTGGGAGTACAAACCTATGACAACCTTTGGCACACCCAGAACAGGAATGAATGTTTCGCATGGACCCATGTCTTTCTACATCAACTAAGAAATGAGCTCCTCTGACCATTTTGGGCATCACAACCAGGGACTAGACCTTAAACACAGGACAATAAACTTCCATGCTCCTTATCAATAAACTGTTCCAATATTTTCGACCACAACTGTTACTCCCCTTCTCATACTGATAGTTCTGCTTCACATCACTTGTATTATCTATTGCATTATTCCTGCATCCTTTTGTGCATAAATATGTGACTGTTCAGATTTTATGTTCTACCATGCCTGATGAAGAGACATGAGTAGTCTCGAAAGCTTGTTATCTGTTACCATTTTTCAGTTAGCCATTAAAAGGTATCAACCATTTAGGACTATCAAATTGTAATATTTTTCTAGACTTTTGCATTGGCATCTCTCATGTTGGAGCCATGATTCATGTCAGTCCACTTGGTGCAACAGCTCCCCAAGGTATGACCAATCTTTTTTAGATGCAGACTAACGAGCAGATCTAATTTGATGCAGGTGTTATTTTTGGGTATGAAAATTTACAGGGTGATTCCAAAATTTTTTCTTCTGAATTGAGTGATTCCATAATTTTCAACCTATGCTTGGTTAAAAAAGTAACCATTAGTGACTACCACCTTTTTTTGTTCTTGATTTCTTTTGGTGTTTCTTAAAGCCAGAAAGTTGCCATTTTAAATAACTTTAGTTTTGTGCCATGTCTGTGATCTGCTTTTTTTCTCTTTTTTTCTACAAAATTAAACAACTGAATGAACATCCTCCAAGACCGGTGATTCAATAATTTTTGCCAGAGGTGGCATATATTTAGACAAGAATATATAAAGTTAATTGTATATATATATAAATATATATGTATATATTACGCCATAGATACTACACATAATATTTGTGTTCTTAATTTAGCTAGGCAAACATTTTTAGTCTACTGTATATTACTTTTTAATCTAATTGTCATTATTAATTATATGTGTATAGTAACCTGGGTGGTATGTAATAAATTTGCCTTACCGAGCTTTACCTCCTCTAATGGTAAAAAACTGTTGAAAGCCAAATGTTTTATTGGTTGCAATATTAGGCACATGATTTATGTAATTGAGCCAAAGTTAAATAGCTGTGCAGAGTAATTGTACTAAATTGGAAAGAGCGTGTTTGTCCTAGATAATATACCATTTATCATAATGCCCCAGGGAAATAAATATCTAAAATAGAGGTTGTGTAGGTTTGGGGAATTGTTTATTTGAAAAATGTACTTTTACTCAAAGTGAGCAACAAACTAATGTGCTCAGTCATAAGTGTCATCTAAATGAGGCAAGTTCATTCCAGTAAAGAAAGAGACCAACTAGGAATATTCTTATCATCACAGGTATTTATGGAAAATCCACAGGATAAAAGTCTGATAAATGCGTGTCTGACGTCTACAGGTTCCTACTCCTAGACCTGCACCTAGTTCTAGGACAAGGGTTCCTTGATCTTCCGTTCTAACTGGGCATGCATCAAGTCACAGAGGTGATGGCACCAGTCAGAACCCAGGCAATTCCAGGGAGCAAGGACAAGAGCACAAGTCAGGTAGCAAAAACTAATTGACTGACAGTGGAAGTTAGAAACCCAGGTGTTTAAATAGCAGACCGCCCCTCCCAAGGCTCTCAGAAAGGAGTAATCAAAAAGCAGACAATTAACCTTATAGCACCCTGATATAGTGGCACCAAAAGTCCTAGGAATAAAACTGGACTGAAGCTGTCACACATCACCCGCAACAAAGGCGCAGCACCACCTAAGTAGCTGAAGGAAGTACAAAAGGGACAGGAACCAGCACAGATGTTACACCGTCATTGTGTATTGAAAAGGAATTTCACACAGTGAGCAGGGAGTGCATATTGAAGATGTGGTGGAATTGACAACCGACGCATGCTCAATGTAGCAGGGACTAGCCCAACCCCTGATATCAATGTCACTGATAACATTACTTTTGAATATTCTGGCATACACTGGGGATTGTAAAATAAACCATCAAAACGGAAGAAAAAAAAGTAGGAACATATAGTAGAGAGGGAATGGTAGGGAATTAGTAATTGAAGTATTTTAGAAAATGATTAGATTATTACAATAGACATTTATGAATAAATTAATTTTTTTTTTCGAGCCACCCTTTTAATTCATTCTGCAGCCAGCAATTTGGAGAAAAAAAAACTGTAAAAATTATTTTTCTACCAAAATGCAGGAATTTACTTAAAGGGAACCTGTCAGCAGATTTTGCTGCTATAAGGTGCGGCCACTGCCTTTCAGGGCTTATCTTCAGCATTCTATAATAATGTTGTACATAAGCCCCCGGTCCGACCTGCAAAAGAAGAAAAATAAGTTATATTATACTCACCTGTGGGGGCGGTCCGGTCCGATGGGTGTTGCCGGTCCGGGTCCGGCGTCTCCCATCTTGCGATGCTGCTCTACTGCATCTTCATTGCTCCCAGGTATCGCACTCCTGCGCAGGTATACTTCTCTGCCTTGTTGAGGGCAGAGTAAAGTACTGCAGTGCGCAGGCGCTGGGAAAGGTCATAGAAGCCCAGCGCCTGCGCACTGCAGGACTTTACTCTGCCCTCAACAGGGCACAGAAGTACACCTGCGCAGGAGTGCCAATGCAGGGGAGTGATGAAGATGCAGGAGGGCGACATCGCAAGAAGATGGGAGGCACTGGACCTGGACCTGCGACACCCATGGAACCAGACCGCCCCCCGGGTGAGTATAATATAACTTATTTTTCTTCACTTGCAGGTCGGACTGGGGGCTTATCTACAGCATTATACAGTAGAATACTGTAGATAAGCCCTGAAAGGCCGTGGCCACACCTTATAGCGTCAAAATCTGCTGACAGGTTCCCTTTAAAGAAAATTTGTCACCCGCTGGGACGCTTTTCCCTTTTAAGCTATTTCTATATGCATACAGGTAATAGAATGATTAAAATAGTCTTACCTGTATGCCTCATAGCTCCTGTCTAGTTGTTGAGAAATAGAGTTTTAATCTTTTATGTTAATGTTTTCTTCCAGGATCCGGGGTGTGCGGTGCCTGGAAGAAAGCTCTGCCTCCTGTCTTCATTATCATACCACCCCACTCCCATCAGTGCCACAGTGCCATGTGACATGCAGGTGTGGTGCTGGAATTCCATGACTGCGCCCTTCACTTGCACAGATGTGGGTACCTTTCCATTCCTTCTATGGGCAGTGTCTTCATTGGTCTTTTGTGTAGCCGTGGGGAAGTCACTGTGGCTTCCGCTCATATGAACTCCGGCCTGCACAACGATAAGGTGCTCTCCCCACTTCCTTCCTCCTAACGATGACCATGCAGGGAGCAAGGAAATGGGGAGACCACCTTATCGCTGTGCATGCCGGAGATTACTGAAGCTGAAGTTGCAGTGACTTACCTGCGCAGAAGACCAAAAAGACACTAGAAGGGCGAAAATGGTACCAATAACTGTGCAAGTGCAGAGCGCAGGGAAGGGATTCTGGCACAACAAATGCATGTCACATGGCACCGTGGCGCTGATGCGAGTGGGGTGGCATGATAATGAAGACAGAAGGCAGAGTTATCTTCCAGGCAACGCACGCCCCAGAGCCTCGAAGAAATCATTGACGTGACGGATTGAAACTCTGTTTCTCAACAACTAGACCGCAGCTATGAGGCATACAGGTAAGACTATTTTAACCATTCTATCACCTGTCCATAGTAATAAGTTAAAAGCGCCCCAGGGGGTGACAGATTCCCATTACAAAAAATTGCACCTAACTGTGACTAAATCCTTTAAGCTATACATCACACACCATACACTATAAACCGTACACAAGATCAATCTGAAAGAACGCCATATGTTATGTGGGAAAGTGGTGCTCCCAGTCACAAAAGTGGATTGACTGAAAAAAACATGTGTTACACTCATATGTCCCATTAATAGACAGCTTAACTGTGTCCATAGTTATTAGAGTGATCACAAATCCTCAACACATGACAGGATCTGTAAAAAATATAGAATGTCTATGGGCAGCTCTAGGCTAGAGAGTCGGCAGTTTACAAACCATAAAATGCAGTACTCACCCCATTAAAGTGCTTGTCCACTACTGGACATCATCTTCTTAATAGCTCAGCTGATGTTTTGTTTTATGATGGACAGCTAATCTATTAAGAAGGGGTTGTCAGGTAGTGGACTACCCCTTTAAACTATATGTAACTTGTGTGTGTGTATATTGGCATGGGTGTGGGAAAGGATGTATTGCACAACTGCTCTTAAACATTTCAACCAGAGTTTACTAACAATAACTTTTATTCTGAAAGCCATGTATTTATCTAGGAACAATAGAAACTGCAATCTAAGTGCAATCAGATTTAGTGCAATTTGTGCTCCATTATGTCACTGAAATACTTTGTTTTGTGACTGTATCTTTAATATGGAACCTCTCCCCGGCAGTAAATCTGTCTGCTGTGGGTGCTTTATGCAGAAATAAATCGTTTGGCTGTGTTATTGGGACACTCTAAAAGGTTTTCTGAAAAATAATAAGAATACGCTTAGTAATGATGTTATCAAGTGATGCCAAAGCTCATTAACCTTGTCATTGTATATTTAGGAAATACATTTATCTTCCAACTGTCTTAGAGGTTGTTAAAATGCAAACAATTCCCTATAGTAATTAAAAAATCAGGGAAGTTCTGTTTATTTGTGGGGCTAAGGTTACGTTCCCATGATCAGTTTTCGGTTATTTTTTTATGTGGCTGATTGTTTGCAACATTTTTGCACCTATTTGGTATTATTAGGCTGCTTGCATTTTTTTCACTGCATCTTTTATTGTATTTTTTACATGCATTTTTATCGTGTTTTTGATGCTGCTGTTTTTGTCTCATGTTGGTTTGTTATGTTTTAAATAAAGCTGCTTTGTTTTTGATGCCTCCTGGTATTTGGTTTTGACAAAACCTTATTGATACAGTCACATATGGATTACATGTACAGTAGTTTTGATGCAATTGTTCGACACAAATGAGCTAAACCTGTGGATTTTATTCATGTTAATCAACTCTATGAGAAAAATCTATATAAAACTCTGCATACCCAGAAGACAAGTTGGGATATTCCAGAATTATAACACGTAAAGTGGACATTAGATTTCTACAAACCCCATCCACTTTGCTGGAACTGTAAGATGCTGTTTTTTTGGCGCAATGAAAATGTGCAGCTTCAAAAACTCAGCAAAATCTCATTGTGGGAACTTAAGTGAAAAGTTTTTGTATCTGATTATTTTCAACCTTGTCATTAGTTACAGAATAATTGGATAGCATGACTACTGTCAGCGAGTAGACACTCGGTGGATTACAATGTTACTTAATGGAAATTTGTCACCAAATTTGACCTTTCTAAATTATTAATATGGGTATACAGGCTGTAAAATGCTGAAAAAAGTCCTCCCCGTATGCTTCATATCAGATGCCTTGCTGTTGATAAATCACCTTTTATAGCTTTATATAAGTGACCTCTTCCAGGCTCTGGGACAGTTGGTGCCTGGCAGACAACTCTGCCTCCAGAGCTTATTTTACATTAGTCTCCATTAGTCATTATTTTTCAATAATCTCCATTAGAGGCTAGAAGCTGCAATACTTTGATCGCCTCTGCTACACACAGGTGATGATCAGATCGCCTGTGTGTAGCAGAAATGCTCACTTGCTATGAGCACCGACCAGGGCCGGACTGGCCATCTGGCAATTCTGGCAAATACCAGAAGGTCCTGTCTGGTAGTGGGCTGCCTTTTCTGCTACATTGTTAACAGAATCAGTGTTCTCAAGACACCCATAAAGTTAAGAGTTGAGACAAAGCGCAAAGTCACTGACTTAGTAACTTACCCCAGCAGGCCACCGGTATCATTAGAAATATTGGTCTTGTAGTAAATCTTGCTTTAATCTATCAAGGTTAAATATTAGTAATATATCCCATCTGATGCTTGGGAACAGTGACCGCATGGGCCTGTGTGATTTCAAATGCCAGGGCTGAATTTCAGCCCCAGTAAGTACCTGGCGCCGATCACGGGGCAGCGCTCATAGCAATCTGGCAATGACAACCACAGGGGTCTGCTGCAGACCTCTGGTTGTTATGCCGACCCATCGGTGACTCGCGATTGTAAGACGGGGTCACAGATGGGCGGGATTAGCGACGCGCTTCCTGTAAGCACAAGTTAAATGCCACTTTCAGAGATTGACAGCGGAATTTAACTAGTTAATAGCAACAGGTGGATCGTGATTCCACCCACGGCTGTTGCAAGCACATGGCAGCTGTATAGATCAGCTGTCATGTGCTCGGAAAGGTGCGGGCTTAGTGCCGGACAGGGGAAGTCCAACATGGGCGTACTATTATACCACATGTTGGAAAGGGGTTAAAGACCAAGACCCATTTTTTTTAAAATCTGACATATGTCACTTTATATGGTAATCATGATGGAATACTTCAACATATCCCAGTAATTTTGAGAATGCTTTTTAATGACACAGTGTACTTTATGATAGCAGTAAATTTAAGGCAATAGTTTTTATGGTTTTTTTTTTTAAGTGATAAGACATCTTTATTCTTTAGGTCAGTAGGATTATAAAGATACCAGATTCATATGTTTTATGTTTTACTACAGTACTTTTACACACAAGAAAAACTATACTCTAGAAAACATAATTTGTGTTTGCATCACAATTTTCTGCAGTAGTTTTTTTACTTGATCATGGTGCCACGTAAGGGCATCTTTTTTTTCTTTTCCACGCGTTAAATGTATGTGATAAGTAACATGACAGTGTTACAGTGCGCGTTGTCTCAGGTACAACGATAACAATTATGTGCATTTTTTCTGTTTATTTTCATTTTTATATAAAATCTATGTTTTAAGGCAAAACAGTGTTCTGTGATTTTTTTTCAACTTTAAAAAAAATGGTATTTTCATTTATTTTTAAGTTTTTTTAGTACCTTTATGAGACTAAATATTTTTTATTGGCTCATAAGTAGAAAACAAAGCAGAATTCTATAAAAAATAGTTGCATTACTGTCGGACTGGGCAGCCAAGGGTCCACCAGTAATCAACTCAGGGTTACTTTTCAGCTACATTCAAATATGACATTATCCTCAATCACAAATTTATACAAGAATGAGCTGGTTAGATTGCTAATTGAATAAGATGCTGCCGATGTCTGTACATAGTGATTGAAGTATATTGTGCCAAGTACTGCTCATATAAGAGGGTAGTGGGATACTCTTGCAGAGGAGCCCACCGGAGGATTCTCCTGTTTTCCTGTGGGCAAGTCCAATCCTGAGTAGCATTTAGGATATACAGTATCTCAAAACAAATCAGCAAAAAACTTTGGACAAATGTAGATAAAGAAATGGATTTTAATATCAAGATGAGACTTTGCATGATTAATTCTAAAATGCCAAAGACATACAATGCTTGTGACATACTACACATCATATCGATCTTTATGCCTAGACATGTTATCGCTGTTAGACAGTTCATTGAAAAAGAAATCAAAGCATTGAACTTACATGTATCCGGCTTTAGATGACTGTTTGTAATTCCAAAATATTGTGGGTTTTCAATGACAGGAATCTTTGTCATACCAATGATAACTGCATCAGGGCCACCTTCTGAGGAAGATGGTGTATTGCTGCCATTGGAGATATGATGAAGAGGGCTGGCTGAGTCATCGTCATTGCTAATCACAGAGGAAGGACCTGGAATTAAAAGTGAGTTTTGTTATTTTTTTGTCACATAGTAAAGATGTTTGCAGAACAATACTCTGAGATACCATCTTCTGGGCTGCTTTTATATTGCATTAAAAGGAAGCTGCCATTAGAAATGTGTCTAAATTAGGTTTTTATCTTCAATGTATTCGTAAAACAAAATTGAAATTTTTTTTTTTAAACTATTAAAATCTGTGTTAAAAACAAAAAATAGAAGTCTTAAAATTCTTACACTGGCCAATGGGGATTTTTTGGACTCTAATTTCCGGTTGTTTCAGGAAACAACACATGTACATAGCCACAATGAATAGACACCAACCCTATCTTTTGTATTGAAGAATATAATGAACCTGTGCAAATCAGCAAGGTCAAGTGTTACATTGGCTACTGTAAATGGTAGATAATGTCATATCAGCTGTGTATAGAGGTGTTATCGCTCATTGTAATTCTGCCTCTGATGATATGAAATTACAGGAAGTACGAGTGTAAAAAAATCCAGTGGCCAGTGTACAAATTGTAAAGTTACTATGTTGGAATTTTTAATAAAGTTTGTGATTAGTGACGAGAAGTGATGAGCGAGTTTACTCGTTGCTCGAGTATTTATGGCTGCTCGGAGATTAGAGATCTAGTGACTGTTAGACAGTTTGATTACATGAGGGATTTCCCTAGCCACCAGGCAACCCCCACATGTACTCAGGCTGGGTAGTAGCTGTAAATCATTCAGCTGAGGTGATGAAAACTAAATCTCCAAACACTAACAAATACTCGGAGGTCACCCGAGCGTGCTCGGGAAAACCCAAGCAACGAGTACACTCGCTCATCACTAGTGATAAGCGAATATACTCGTTGCTCGGGTGGTCTCTGAGTATTTATGACTGATCGGAGATTTAGTTTTCCTTGCCAGAGCTGGATGATTTACGGCTGCTACCCAACCTGACCACATGTGGGGGTTGCCTGGTTGCTAGGGAATCCACACATGTAATCAAGCTGTCTAGTAGCTGTAAATCATCCAGCTCCAGCAAGGAAAACTAAATCTCCGGACAGTCATAAATTCTCGGAGACCACCCGAGCGTGCTCAGAAAAACCTGGGCAACGAGTATACTCGCTCATCACTATTTGTAATGGGAAAAACAAATATTAACTTTTAAAAAAAGAAAAAAATACAAGTAATGCAGAAACCTGATTTAAAATATTGGTTATTTTATTCTTATGTTTTTCCTTTTAAATGTAATCTCAGTTTACTTATGCCCCAATTTTTTAAATAGTAATAAAACTAAGAAGGTGCTACAGGCAAGTAAGATCAAAGAGGGGGAGGAGAACCAGGGTGGAGCTGATGGGATTTTATTATATTTCACCTTCAAATGAGAGTCCCAAAGCATTTGCATCCTCTTTACCTATCAGAAGGATGGCAGTAACAGAATGATGTAGATGATTGATGGAGACGTTACTGTAAAATATGGATACATAAAAATCTGCATGGTTGCGGTAGCAACACACAAATTCCATCTTGACCTGTCATGTTTGAACTCTACGCAAGCAATGGCTACATCAGCTTTCAGAAACCTTATGATAAATGGCCCAATCATGACAAATGCTTGCTTGTGTGACAAATTAGCTATTTTACATGAACTTGCCTAAATTCTATTCCCATAATGCTGCATTGCTAAATCCCATTGCAGTGTAGGCCACGTCGCTGACACGTACTGGAAAGCAGAATACTCAGGAATCGCAAACGAGACAACAATCTTCACAAGTGTAACTTTAAAAAGGCACATTTCTGCTGACAAGGGAGTCACCGTGTGCCCCCTCATGAATCATGTAGACATTGTAAAGTGCCTAAACTCTGCTTATCCAGATTAAACCGGGTCACCTAATTACTTGTCACAATGATCTAAGAAGCCAGATTTTGACAGACATTATTGACTCTGGCTTGTTAAGCTCCATATTCCTATTACTGGCAGTGTGTGTGCCATCCCTTCATTTTATATACTCTTGTACCTTCGGAAATGACATTTATCATTGCATGATTTACTGTTTCCATGGGTTTAGGGCAGTAAGTAAGTAAAGCTTTCACGATTTTTCTGAAGAAAACAAATAAATTTTACATTTATGTTAAAGAAAAGCGGTGACCTTAAATTAACTGTTTTAATTTTTCAAAACCTATTATTATGCTCCCATATGTATGTCTGCTAATATATATTTCAAGGTAAAACACTAGATCTAATTCAGGATGGGTAGAAAAATAGAAATCAGGAGCCATTATCTACAATTAATGCTTACCTGTAACTTATCTCCGCAGTATTTGCTCCATGGCTGCTTATTAATTCAGTTCCATTAGAAGAGGATTGTAATATTTGACGACGTCTTACAGGAAACCTGTCACCATGAAAATCCAGTCCAATCTGCACTCAGCATGTTATAAAGCAAGGGGAGCGGAGTACACTCATATAGATTTTTGTAAGAAAAGATTCTGTATTACTTGTGTATTAATACAGAACCTCTCCTCTGTCTGGGTCTTTCAGTGCAGTGAGTGGTCCTATCAGTGACTGAAAGACATCTGTGTATGCACACTTATAGGAAGACAGCTGTCAGTCACTGATAGGACCGCCCACTGGACTGAAAGTCCCAGAGAGAGCAGAGCGTTATGTGATTGAAACACAAGATATAATGAGTCTTTACTCACAAAACTATATATCAATCTGCTCATCTCTCACTGCTAAACAAAATGATGCATTTTCATGGTGATAGGTTCGCCTTAAGTAAGCGTTCAGGTTAAGTTTTTTTTATATTCATTAAATGTGTGTGTATATACAGTCATGGTCAAAAATGTTGGCACCCTTGAAACACATTTTGTTATACACATGTTTATTTCCTTTGTGTTTTGGAAAACACAAAAAACTGAGAGAAAAGGCAAATTGGGCATAATTTCACGCAAGACCCCCAAAATGGCCAGACAAAATTGTTGGCACCTTAACAAAATTGTGGATAAACAACTTTATTTCAAGCATGTGATGCTCTTTCAGACTCACCTGTGGCAAGTAACAGGTATCAACAATATAAAAATCACACCTGAAACCGGATAAAAAGGGGAGAAGTTGCATTGGGAGATATTGCATTGTGTGTCTGTGTGTGCCACACTAAGCATGGAGAACACAAAGAGGAGAAGAAAACTGAGGACTTGAGAACCAAAATTGATGAAAAATGTTAACAATTTCAAGGTTACAAGTCCATCTCTAGAATTCTTGATGTTCCTTTGTGCATGGTGTACAACATAACCAGGAAGTTTACAACCCATGCACTGTAGCTAATCTCCCTGGACGTGAACAGCAAATAAAAATTGATGAAAGGATGAAAGGCAAGAAAGTCCAGATGGTGAATATGCAGCCTAAATCAATTTCCAAAGAAATTCAAGCTGTCCTACAGGCTCAGGGTGCATCAGTGTCAGCGCTAAGTATCCGTCAACATTTAAATGAAAATAAATGCTATGGCAGGATAGGAGACCCAGGAGGACCCCACTGCTGACACAGATATAAAAAAGTAAGACTGCAGTTTGCCAAAATGAAAGTGAGTAAGCCCAAATACTTCTGGAAAAGCATCTTGTGGCTAGATAGAGCTTTTTGGTAAACCACATCATTCTACTGTTTACCTGAAATGGAATGAGGCCTGCAAAGAAAAGAACACAGTGCCTACAGTCAAATATGGTGGAGATTAAAATATGTTTTGGGGTTATTTTGCTGCCTCTATCACCAGGTGCCTTGACGGTGTGCAAGGCATCATGAAATCTGAAGATTACCAAAGGATTTTGGGTCGCAATGTAGTGCCCAGTATCAGAAAGCTAAGTTTGCATCCTAGGGCATAGATCTTCCAACCGGACAACGACTCCAAACATACTTCACAAAGCATCTAGAAATGGATGGAAACAAAGCGCTGCAGAGTTCTGAAGTGGTCAGTAATGAGTCCTGATCTAAATTCCATTGAACACCTGTGGAGAGATCTCATAATTGCTGTTGGATGAAGTAACCCTTCAAATATGACAGACCTGGAGAGTGGTCCAACATTTCAGTGGAGAGGTGTAAGAAGTTTGTTGATAGTTATAGGAAAAGATTGGTTGTAGTTAGTTATTCCAAAGGGTGTGTAACCAAATATTAAGTTGAGGGTGCCAACAATTTGGTTGGGTCAATTTTGGGGGTTTTCTGCAAAATTATATCCAATTTGCCTTTTTCTCTGTTTTGTTTTTTTGTGTTGTTTTAATACACACAAAGAAAATAAACATCTTAAAAATAAAACGTGTAATTGCAATCATTTTCTCAGAGAAATATTTAATTTTCTGGGACAATTTCAAGGGTGCCAACACTTTCGGCCATAACAGTATTTCTGTAATGTAGTGTATGGAGTATGTTAATGTGTGTTATCATACTCACCTACTCCAGCTCTCTCCACTGTTCAGCGCTGGTCATCTCCTCTTCTCAATGACGTAACCGCAATTGAGATTAGTCGGCTCACTCTATGTGTCTTTTACAATGTAATCCTATAAATCTATAGATTTACATTGTAAAAGTCACTTCCAGGTCATGCAGAGTTCAGCTTGACACGGACAGTCTGCAGAGGGGTGACATCACTGAAAAGAGAACAATGGCGCTGGATCCCGGAGAAGACCGTGGTATGTGAAAATATTAATCCCTTAACTCCCCCTCTTTGATGCCAGCTCTGGCATTGAGCCCGCTCCTTTTCCAGCACATAACAGCAGATGTGATCAGCTGTTATGGGCCCCTAACAGCTGTGGGTGGAATAGTGATCCACCCATGGCTGATAACTAGTTAAATGCTGCTATCAATCTCTGACAGTGGCATTTGACTCGCACAATCTGGATGCGCATCTTGGGTCAGCCCATCGGCACCAATGTCAAATTAAAAAAAGGTTTTTAGAAATATTTTAAAAACTAAAAAATATAAAACTTTAAATTAACCCCTTTTGCCCCATTCAAAATAAAACACAAAAATACACATATTTGATATCCCTGCATCCAGAAACTAATTAATCCGATTGGTAAGCGGCGTGCCGAGAAAAAAAATCAAAACGCCCAAATTGCCTTTTTTGGTTTCTGCAACATTGCTATAAAATGCAATAATGGGCGATCAGAAGATTGCATCTACACCAAAATTGCATCAATAAAATTGTCACCTCTGCATGCAATAAATAAGCCTTCACCCAGCCCCAGATCCAAAAATTGGAGACGTACATGGACCCTTAGAAGCGTGTAATACGTGAAACGGCCGTAGTCCTCTCCTTGTACCGGCATTTTCTGCAAACGTACAGCCCTCCGTTACCATGTCCATACCACATTGAAAGAAATAAAGGACAAAGGTTTTTTAAGTATACGGGAAGTTGGAGTGGTGCGGCTTTTTTTCTTTTTTCTTTGGATCCAAAAATTGGAGACGCTACGGGTCTTAGAAAATAGCAACTTTTTTTTTACAAGCTATGGACTTTTTTTCACCACTTAAATAAAAATGAACCTACACATGTTTGGTGTCTATGAACTCGTAATGACCTGGAGAATCATCATGGCAGGTCAGTTTTAGAATTTAGTGAACATGGTAAAAGAAAATTGTGGAATTCCACTGTACTTAGAACGTTTTCCAGTACACAGTATAGTAAAATCAATCGTGTCTTTCAAAAGAAAAGCTCATCCTGACAAAAACAAGCCCTCACATGGCCATATTGACAGAAAATAACAAATTTATGGCTCTGGGAAGAAGGGGAGCAAAAAACGGAAAAGCAAAAAGGGAAATACTTGTGGTCTTTCAGGGGTTAATACACTCACATGCCCATATACACATATTTAATGAATAACAAACTTAATGGGAGTGCTTCTTTAACTACAGAGCCTACTGGGAGTCTAGGGTAGTCTGAGGTACATCTGCTTCATCAAAGTGCTGATTTTGACATTTTATCTACTAATGTCAAATTAACATGTCATTTACACTATGTCAAACCTACTATGGTGCATTTTGGAGAGGGCAAGCTATGTTAACCATGGCAGATTATCAGAATAGATATGAAATATCTATCCCATACTATATAATGTAATATACAGCTCTGGCAAAAATTAAGAGACCCCCCCACATCAAAATCCTGCCATGGGCAGCCCAATTTCCAGATCTGAACCCCATTGAAAACCTCTGGAATGTAATCAAGAGGATGATGGATAGTCACAAGCCATCAAACAAAGAAGAACTGCTTATATTATTACACCAGCAGGGTGAAAGACTGGTGGAAAGCATGCCAAGACACATGAAAGCTGTGATTAACAATCATGGTTATTCCACAAAATATTGATTTCTGAAATCTTCCTGAGTTAAAACATTAATGTTATAAAGTTAGATGCGTGTATTATGTCCGCGCTGCCAACCAATTCGAACCAGACGTAGTGAAGGAACTAATGGTGGTTTATTCAACGCGTTTCAGAGTCTATATGACTCCTTCTTCAGGAAATACCACATCAACATGCCATTGTTATTCCCCAAAGTATTGATTTCTGAACTCTTCCTAAGTTAAAACATTAGTATTGTTGTTTCTAAATGATTATGAACTTGTTTTCTTTGCATTATTTGAGGTCTGAAAGCATTGTTGTTGTTTTTTTAATTTTGACCATTTTTCTTTGTCAGAAAAAATACAAAATGTATGGCTTGGAACTTCGGAGGCATGTTGTCAGAAGTTTATAGAATAAAAGAACTATTTACATTTTACTCAAAAATATACAGTATATACCTATATACCTATAATAATATATTCCTATAAAGAAAAAAATCAGACAAACTGAACATATTGCAGTGGTCTCTTAATTTTTGCCAGAGCTGTATATTAAAAAAAAAACTATAAGATAACTCTATTTATTAGACAACTGTAGCTCAGTACAGTGGACTTTATTCCATAGCAATCATGGAACATGAAGCAGTCTGTACTGAACGTGGATCCAGAGAAAGGAGAGCTGTGCAGTCCATAACTGTCACAAAATTGTCCACACACATTTGTTAAAATGAAGATGAAACACTTTAAATGTTCCATCTTAATATGGATTTAATGTACTATGAAGTACACATCCGATATTGCACCAAGCACATCGTTTTGTGAAATATGAATGCATTCTGCTCCACTGTAGACATGGAGAAGGTCATAGAAAGGACTGGGACAGTGACATTTACCAGTAAAAAAAATACGATACGAGAAGTCCCATCATTAGGCATCAACTGTACATTGGATTTTGTCACACTGACTTACTAACATGTATAGAACGTGGAGTAAAATCAATGGTAAAGCAGATGGCAGATTTATTACTTGCTGAATGCTGGAGCATGGAGATCACGGGTCAACAAGATATCTGATATCAGCACTGTGAATCCAATGCTTTTTTATTAATGTTTAATGATAACAACTAACATGTCTTAGTCTGTGGATATTAATATACTTTGTACGGTACATACAGTAGTTTTTCAATCTTTCAATGTCTATAATTGTATGTAGTAGAAAGCTAAGGCCAAAAAAGTGTCCTTGTGATCCATAATTTTGAGTTTTGGAAGATCTTTGAAACTGAGGCTTAACTATAGGGGGTTTCGAGATAGCAGTTGCATCTGGGCACTGGTGCGGAGAGGTCTCTTTGGCACCAGTATTGTGAATGACACATAGTACGTAGATGGGTCTCCTATGAATGATACCATTGGGCTCAGGAACGACAAGTTACAGTAGGCTTCTGCGTATGTTCTGACTCCATGTGATCACTATCGCATCACCCTTACAACAGCTATGTGGCAGCATGTAACCTATATCGGCATGATGTAGAGACAGAGCCTCTGACTCCAGTTGGTTTCTGCCTGGAACATGCCTGACAAAGCAATTGAAAAGGCCAAAAAGAATGAATATCTGCACTGCAAGGTCAAAACGACATGCTGCACGACACATAGGTTCCATCATTTTTCATTGAAAGCCTTGAAGTGGCTGAAGGAAGTGACCATTCTTCAAGTGGTTTCAGGTTGGAAGCTGCCGCTAACGTTTGTGAAAAAAAAAAATAAAAGCAAAAAAGCCAGAGGCAAAACCTCTGCAAAAACCACACCAAATAAGACTCTACAGGTAAAACACTGCCTGTGTTTTCTGAACTGTCTTCTGCTTCAAAAACAACCGCTGTGTAAAAGATGCCATGTGTGCATATATTTTTACTGGGTTGTCTGCTTAGGCTTGATAAAATCACAGTTTTATCAGCAGGAGATTATCACAATAGAGTTCTAGTAAACTTGCTGCTATCTAGTTAACTCCATCTCTCCCACAGATTGATAGATTTCTGTCTATACACACTGTACGCTTAAATCTGTCAATCAGAGCTGTGGGAAGGTTCTACAGAGCTCAGCATTCACAGCATATAACACTGTGATTTTATCAAAACTGCAGCATACAGCTGAGTAAGTTATACATTGCTAGAATCAGGATCTCTGCCCCTGCGTCATGCTGTTCTCAGAATTGGTAGCAAATATCTGTTGACAGATTCCCTTTAAATGGGATTTTTAAGGCTAAGAATAAACCCTTCATAAATTTGATTATTTTTTTCCTTATTTGATCATTTATATTTGAATTGGAATCAATTTTCTAAAGCATATCCATTGAGTAAGGTAAGAGTTGAAGCAAGTAACCCGGACATATTTCAGTAGTGGAAATTATTCTTGCCTTGTAATTCATGTTTAAAGGAAAACATGTATGGTTAAGGTTGCTATGGAGGATTCTCTAGGGAAAATACTGCCTAGAAACATTGCCAACCATGGCCAGTATGAATGTGCAACCCCTGTTGTAATGCCAACTTTTCCGCTTCACTGAATCTGTGATTCATTATTGTGGGGCAGCAGATATGCATTACATAGCAGCATGTTCTACCCTGCCTGGGTTCTCAGATACTGTCTATCCATGTTAATGTTCGGCTAATGGCATTTAAACATTGAATAAATCGAGTGCCCGGACTCATGCAAGGGTTATGCATATAATTCAGAACAGGCTAGAACAGATTGCCAGGTAAAAAAAATTAATGGCAGCCATAAAGTAGTTTGGTTTCTAAAGGACCATTTATAACAGTAGTAGAACAAATGATATTGCCCCGTCTGATCAATGATGAATTTATGGCTCCTCACTATTGGCAGTTACTTCATGCTGAATGGGTATTAAAGAGACATAGCACTGGAGTAAGTATTCCTCAGGGAGTCACGGGTTATATGCAGAGGTACTAGGAAATGATTTACTAACCTCAGAGTATGAAATACTTTTTATAGGGAGGAATCAGGAGAATTAACTATATTTCCCGCAAATAAAAATGATCTCTTGCAGTTTGATGAGGTCTAAGTTGCCACAGATCCTAAAGCTCCCCAGAAAATCGGTACACTGCTACAGCTTTTTATTGGTAAGAGGACATACATTGCAGGTACTATGTTAGATGAAAAAACACATCTCATTTAGGATCTTTGGATCAAAACGTTAATTTATTTCAGTTCTTCAATACAAAAACTGAAACTCATATATTATATAGAGTCATTACAGAGTGATCTATTTCAAGTGTTTATTTCTGTTATGTCTGTTTTAGTAGGCTCCACAATCATGGAGAAGACTGCTGACTTGACAGATGTCCAGAAGGCAGTCATTAACAAACTCCACAAGGAGGGTTAGCCAGAAAAGGTCATTGCTAAAGAAGCTGTCTGTTCACAAAGTGCTGTATCCGAGCATATAAATGGAATATGGAGTGGAAGCAAAAAGTGTGGTAGAAAAAGGTGCACAAGCAACCGAAATAACAGAAGCATTGAAATATTTGTTAAGAAAAAGCCATTCAAAATTTGGGGGAGATTCACAAGGAGTGGACTGCTGCTGGAGTCATTGCTTCAAGAGCCACGGCACACAGACGTATCCAGAACATGGGCTACAAGTGTCGCATTCCTTGTGTCAAGCCACTCATGACAATGCCAGAAGTGTCTTACTTGGGCCAAAGAGAAAAAGAACTGGAGTGTTGCTCAGTGGTCCAAGGTGTTGCTCTCAGATAAAAGTAAATTTTGTATTTCATTTGGAAATCAAGGTCCCAGAGTCTGGAGGAAGAGTGGAGAGGCCACAATCCAAGCTGCTTGAGGTCTAGTGTGAAGTTTCCACAATCAGTGATGGTTTGCAGAGCCATGTCATCTGCTGGTGTAGGTCCACTGTGTTTTATCAAGACCAAAGTCAGCACAGCTGTGTACCAGCAAATTTTAGATCAGTTCATGCTTCCCTCTGTTGACAAGCTTTTTGATGATGGAAATTTCATTCTCCAGCAGGACTTGGTATCTGTCCACGCTGCCAAAAGTACCAATACTTGGTTGAAAAACAACAATATCACTGTGCTTGATTGGCCAGCAAACTCACCTGACCTTAACTCATTGTTAAGACGAAGCTGAGAGACACCAGACCCAACAATGCAGATGAGCTGAAGGCTGCTATCAAAGCAACCTAGACTTCCATAACACCTCAGCAGTGCCACAGGCTGATCGCCTCCATGCCATGCCACATTAATGCAGTAATTGATGCAAAAGGATTTCCGACCAAGTATTGTGTGCATTTACTGAACATACATTTCAGTAGGTCAACATTTTGTATTTTAAAATAATTTTTTAACCTAGTATTCTAATTAACAGAGATAATGACTTTTGGGTTTTCATTGGCTGTAGGCCATAATCATCAACATTAACAGAAATAAACACCTGAAATAGATCACGCTGCTTGTAATGACTCTATATAATATATGAGTTACACTTTTTCTATAGAAGAACTGAAATAAACTTTTTGATGATATTCTAGTTTTGTGAGAAGCATCTGTGTGAATATATATATATATATATATATGTATATTTATATATATAAATATATATATACCGTATTTTTCGGACTATAAGACGCACTTTTCCCCCAAAAAAATGTGAGGAAAATGGGGGGTGCGTCTTATAGTTGGAATGCAGGCTTACCGGCAGTGGTGTGGCGATGGCAGAGGTGCCGCGGCGGCAGAGGTGCGGGGATGAGGCGCAGTGAGCTGTATGGCGTCAGCGGGGTTCCTTCCACAGGTGAGGTGACGCAGCGGCCCGGTATCCAACGTAAGCAGCAGAGCCGGGTGAATCATGGCTTTATCGGTAGCGGCGGCCATCTTCCTGAGGCCCCACGTGCGCAGTTGGAGTGCTCTGCTTCCCAGTGCTTCAGGAAAATTTTCCTGAAGCCGAGATCTAAATCTGCGAACTCGACTTCAGGAAAATGGCCGCCGCGATCTCCATCTGCGCACGCACGGCCTCCCGCAGCCATTTTCCTGAAGCCCCGGGAGGCAGAGCACTTCATCTGCGCATGCGCGGCCTCAGGAAGATGGCCGCCGCCACCGATAAAGCCATGATTCACCCAGCTCTGCTGCTTACCTTGGATACCGGGCCGCTGCGTCATCTCACCTCTGGAAGGGACCCTGCTCACGCCATACCGCTCACTGCGCCTCATCATCCCTGCACCTCTGCCGCTACCACAGCACTGCTGCAACCCCCCATGGACACCAGGCCGTGGCATCGCCCATCTAAACAGGAAGGGACCCTGCTCAGGTGCACGCCATATTGCTCATTGCATCACTGCACTTCTGCCGACACCATGCCTCCTGTGACCCTGCTCTGCCACCGCCAGCCCTCAGGTAAGATACTGTAAAGGCAAGGTGACGAGACAAAAGATCCTACAGACAGCTCTGTTCATCAGACGTGCCACAGCATTCCTGGCTGACGCATCAGCAGATTCTCTGCGTCTGGCGGCTAGATCAGCTGGCCTAGTGAATGCAGCTCGTTGAGCCCTCTGGCTGAAGGGATGGAAATGGGATGCACAGTCCAAATCTAGACTATGTACAATCCCGTGCCAGGGTGAGTTCCTGTTTGGAAAAGTTCTTAATGACCTACTCACCAAAGCAGGAGAGAGAAAGAAGGGTTTTCCTAAACAATTTCTTCCTTCCTATAGGAGAGCATTTAGAAGACGGCCATTTAACAGAAGGAGGCCATATGAGCCACAAAGAGATCGCTGGGATGCGAAGGAAACGAAGCAGAAAGGTGCCTTGTTTAGTGGCTAGTACGAAACAGCTAAACGCAGTAGATACCGTCAGTAAGGAAGTCCCATTATTTGGAAGGCTAAAATTTTTTCACCAGAAGTGGGAACATATAACTTCAAGTCAGTGGATCCTCCACCTAATAAAATCAGGATTAAAATTAGAATTTTTTCAACTTGCACAAGATACTTTCATTGTAACATCTGTGAGAGCACCGAAACAGCAAAAGGCTCTCCAGTTAGAAATTTTCACTGTTTTGGCTAAAAATGTTCTTATAGAAGTCCCAAAGAATCAGGAAGGAAGGGGATTTGATTCCCCTTTATTTCTGATTCCCAAACCTGATGGTTCATTCCATACTATAATAAACCTTAAAAGATTGAATTATTTTTTGTATGAACGCACCTTTAAGATGGAATCAATCAGGTCTACTATCAAAGTTTTATTTCCTAGATGTTTTATGATGGGATTAGACTTGAAGGATGCGTACTACCATCTTCCTATTCATGCAGATCACCAACAATACCTCAGAGTGGCAGTCAACCTGGGAGGCCGGATCCGTCACTTCCAATTTACAGCAATGCCATTCGGCCTTTCAATGGCTCCTCGTGTTTTCACGAAGATTATGCTCGAGGTGATGGCCTATCTACGACAACAGGATACATTAATTGTACCCTACCTGAATGATTTTTTAATAATTGGAAAATCTGCCTCACAATGTGAAGAGCGCTTGGCTATTACCATTTCATCTTTACAGGATGGATTGTGAACTTTGAGAAATCCAGACTACATCTAGAAACCCTCCAGTCCTTCCTCGGGCTACACTTGGACTCTGTAAGTCAGAGATGTCTCTTACCAGAATCCAAGAAGTTGAACATAATCTCAAAAGTTAATATGGCAAGGTCTAATCCTCAAATGTCACTAAGCAGCGCCATGTCTCTCTTAGGCTCACTCACCTCCTGTATCCCTGCAGTCCAATGGGCCCAATATCACACTAGAACCTTACAACATGAGATCCTATTTGCGCAATTCTATTGTCAGGGACATTTGAATACAAAGATTACCATTTCTAAAGAGGTGCTTAATTCTCTGCTTGGTGGTTAGATATAAACCATTTGTCCAGGGGGGTCCCATGGACAATAAAACCCTCTAAAATAATTACCACTGACGCTAGCCCAGAAGGGTGGGGGGCCCATTTAGGTCAGGATCTAGCTCAGGGCTGCTGGAACACTGTGGAAATGCAGCAGTCCTCCAATTGGAAGGAACTGAATGCAGTTAATCATGCTTTGAATTGTTTCCTTCCCAAGCTCCGAGGATCTCACATAAGAATCCTATTGGACAATATGACAGTCGTCGCATATTTAAATCATCAAGGCGGAATGCGATCAGAAAGTCTAATGTCTTTAACGACAAATATCTTCAATCTAGCAGAAGTCAACCTCTTATCCCTCACGGCTCTTCATATCAGAGGAGTAGAAAACTCAAAAGCCGACTTCCTCAGTCATCACAAGCTACGCCAAGCAGAATGGACTCTCAATGCTCAGATATTCAGAAAGATAGTTGAAATATGGGGACTTCCACAAATTGATTTATTTGCAACCAGAAAAAACAGACAGGTGCAAATTTTTGCCTCCCTAAACAAAGCGGATCATCCAGACATAGTAGACTCGCTCCAGTATCCCTGGAAATTCGACCTAGCTTATGCCTTCACACCAATCATGTTAATTCCATTGGTGATCAAAAAGATAAGGGAAGAAGGAGCAAGGGTGATTCTAATAGCACCCTTCTGGCCAAAAAGGCCTTGGTTCTCATGCCTTCGAGCGATGTCAGTTTGCGATCCCTGGATACTGCCAACAATCCCAGACCTACTATCTCAAGGTCCATTCCATCACCCACAAGTGAGGGGACTTCACTTGATGGCGTGGAACTTGAGAGGCAAATATTAACATCAAGAGGCTTTTCCCAAGATTTGACTAATACACTACTGCTAAGTAGGAAAAAGTCTAGAACTATAATATATAGCAGAGTATGGAGGAAGTTTTTGAACTTTTATGCAACACCCCTCTCTAACAGTTCCAATTAAGACCATCCTAGAGTTCTTACAAAAGGGTCATGATCTAGGACTCTCAGTAAATACGTTAAGAGTTCAGGTTTCTGCTTGAGGAGCCCTTTATGGTGCTAATATAGTGGGTGATAGATGGATAGCAAGATTCATTACAGCATGCGAAAGGAGTACCCCAGTACATATTCCATGCTTACCACCCTGTGACTTGAATCTAGTCCTTGAGGCTTTAACTGAACCCCCTTTTGAGCCATTACAGGCTATTCCTCTAAAGAACATCTCATTTAAGGTAGCCTTATTGATAGCCTTAACATCTGCCAGAAGAGTTGGAGACATCCAGGCACTCTCTGTAGACCCTCCTTTCCTATTGACATACCAGGATAGGGTAGTTTTCAAACCAGATCCATCATATCTCCCTAAAGTAGCAACAAATTATCATAGATCTCAAGAGATTTTTCTTCCTTCCTTTTATGACAATCCATCAAGTCCAGAGGAAGAGAAGCTACATATGTTGGATGTGAGAAGAGCAGTCTTGGGTTACATAGAGAGAACCCAGTCCTGGAGACAGAGTAGGGCTCTGTTTATATCTTTTCAGGGCCACAGAAAAGGTCATGGGGTCTCTAAAGCTACCTTGTTCTAATGGATTAGAGATGCCATCTGTCTAGCCTACTCGGCAAAAGGCAAGACTCCTCCAGAAGGAGTGAAGGCACATTCAGCTCGGGCTGTATCATCCTCCTTGGCGGAGAAAGCAGACATCTCTATTGAGCTCATATGTAAGGCCGCAACTTGGTCAACACCCTTAACCTTTTATAAACATTATAGGCTTGACCTATCTTCTTCATCTGACTTGACTTTTATGAGAGCTGTCCTCAGCACGGTGATCCCACCCAGGTGAAGGTTCTCTTTAAATCTCTCAAAGTGGGTGCTGTCGTGGCAAAGGGTAAAAAGCCGGATTACTTACCGATAATGCTCTTTTAGTGAGTCCACGACAGCACCCTCTCACTTCCCACCCTAGTTAGCTATGTATAGTTTTTTATACAATAATATTTTCTCATGGGTGAATATAAATAAGACAGAACGTTAGCAAATTATGCACATATATTAATTTAACAACGGCGGTTCCTCTCGTACTCTGAAAAACAAAACTGAGGAGGAGAGGGGGACCACCCTTTTTATCTCGTAGGTTTCTTGTTCCTATGGGCGGGTCCCTCTCTCAAAGTGGGTGCTGTCATGGACTCATTAAAAGAGCATTGTCAGTAAGTAATCCGGCTTATTTCTTGATAATTTTTTGACTATTTATTGATTTTTTTTTCTTGGTTTTATTGCTGCATAGCTGACTGCTTGTATAGAAAGGGTTTATTGACATCATTGAATGCTTCCATCCCATTGGTCACCACCCCTATTTAATGTGTCACTTCCTACAATGTCTGTAAATCCACCCGAGGAATGTAGCAGTCTGCTGCATCCACCCGAGGAAGGTAGCAGTCCGCTGCTGAAACACGTAGTGGTTCAATAAATGGTTTGTTCACCACTAATATATTGCAGTGTGCTCTATAGCCCTAGCGCTCATTAAATTGACCACATTTTTTCCCCAAAAAATTGATGCGCACCTAACACAGATGGGGTTCACCAGCTGGATCGACGACATCCGCGATGTAGATGATCTGACCATACAATGACAATCGCCAGAATTCTCCACCATATGTAGGGAAGTGGCTGTTTCGTTTGTGGAGTAATTTAGACACTGACCCAAGAAAGTTCAACATAAATGTCTTTATTTTTAAACTCACAAAATAAATCCAGAACTGTTATCCTCCAGTTCGCAGATGGAACTTATCAGTTGTAGCTGTGGGCGACTGCACCAATGTGACTGTATTAGTGGCTCTGCTTTATCTGGCTCTGACTTGTGCTCATTCTCATACACAGCTCTGGCTTTGATGCTTGCAAACCAAAAACTGACACACTCAAACCTTAACTGAAAGTTTATATGAGAATTGTGGACATAGGGCACTCCCAAGACTCGGAGTGTCAGGTTTTCTTAAATAGGACTTGGTCAAATAGTTTGACCAAATCCACATTCTTTTCTATTTTGCATTGTAACCACAGCTATGGCTGTAATTGCAATGCTCTCCAGCGGGTTTAGTATGCATCTATGCACATCCTGGAGGACACATAACGGCCCTCGTATAAGATTTCCCTCACTGCCTCACAATACTTAATGTATATATTTTGTGTGCATATTATCTGTATATTTGTAGATATACACTGTTTATCTTAGTATACTCTCTATATATAAATAATACATGCATATCTATACGGCATGTGTGTGTACATACAGTACTGTGTATGTGTATATTGCACACCTGTATGTAAACTGTATGTGTGTATATGTATAATTTATGTTGATATATACTTTATGTATGTGTATATACTATATGTATATATATATATATATATATATATATATATATATATATATACTGTATGTTTGTGTATATTGTGTGCATATGTACAGTGGGGCAAAAAAGTATTTAGTCAGTCAGCAATAGTGCAAGTTCCACCACTTAAAAAGATGAGAGGCGTCTGTAATTTACATCATAGGTAGACCTCAACTATGGGAGACAAACTGAGAAAAAAAAATCCAGAAAATCACATTGTCTGTTTTTTTAACATTTTATTTGCATATTATGGTGGAAAATAAGTATTTGGTCAGAAACAAAATTTCATCTCAATACTTTGTAATATATCCTTTGTTGGCAATGACAGAGGTCAAACGTTTTCTGTAAGTCTTCACAAGGTTGCCACACACTGTTGTTGGTATGTTGGCCCATTCCTCCATGCAGATCTCCTCTAGAGCAGTGATGTTTTTGGCTTTTCGCTTGGCAACACGGACTTTCAACTCCCTCCAAAGGTTTTCTATAGGGTTGAGATCTGGAGACTGGCTAGGCCACTCCAAGACCTTGAAATGCTTCTTATGAAGCCACTCCTTCGTTGCCCTGGCGGTGTGCTTTGGATCATTGTCATGTTGAAAGACCCAGCCACGTTTCATCTTCAATGCCCTTGCTGATGGAAGGAGGTTTGCACTCAAAATCTCACGATACATGGCCCCATTCATTCTTTCATGTACCCGGATCAGTCGTCCTGGCCCCTTTGCAGAGAAACAGCCCCAAAGCATGATGTTTCCACCACCATGCTTTACAGTAGGTATAGTGTTTGAGGGATGCAACTCAGTATTCTTTTTCCTCCAAACACGACAAGTTGTGTTTCTACCAAACAGTTCCAGTTTGGTTTCATCAGACCATAGGACATTCTCCCAAAACTCATCTGGATCATCCAAATGCTCTCTAGCACACTTCAGACGGGCCCGGACATGTACTGGCTTAAGCAGTGGGACATGTCTGGCACTGCAGGATCTGAGTCCATGGTGGCGTAGTGTGTTACTTATGGTAGGCCTTGTTACATTGGTCCCAGCTCTCTGCAGTTCATTCACTAGGTCCCCCCGCGTGGTTCTGGGATTTTTGCTCACCGTTCTTGTGATCATTCTGACCCCACAGGGTGGGATTTTGCATGGAGCCCCAGATCGAGGGAGATTATCAGTGGTCTTGTATGTCTTCCATTTTCTAATTATTGCTCCCACTGTTGATTTCTTCACTCCAAGCTGGTTGGCTATTGCAGATTCAGTCTTCCCAGCCTGGTGCAGGGCTACAATTTTGTTTCTGGTGTCCTTTGACAGCTCTTTGGTCTTCACCATAGTGGAGTTTGGAGTCAGACTGTTTGAGGGTGTGCACAGGTGTCTTTTTATACTGATAACAAGTTTAAACAGGTGCCATTACTACAGGTAATGAGTGGAGGAAAGAGGAGACTCTTAAAGAAGAAGTTACAGGTCTGTGAGAGCCAGAAATCTTGATTGTTTGTTTCTGACCAAATACTTATTTTCCACCATAATATGCAAATAAAATGTTAAAAAAACAGACAATGTGATTTTCTGGATTTTTTTTACTCAGTTTGTCTCCCATATTTGAGGTCTACCTATGATGTAAATTACAGACGCCTCTCATCTTTTTAAGTGGTGGAACTTGCACTATTGCTGACTGACTAAATACTTTTTTGCCCCACTGTATGTGTATTGTGTGCATATGTACTTTTTATGTATTGTAGCAATGTAAGATGAACTAGGATTAAATTCTAGCTCTGCAGGTTGTGATTATTAAACAAACAGCTAGCTCTGCATATAAACAGGCTAGAGGTACCTTCACACTAAGCGACGCTGCAGCGATACCGACAACGATGTCGATCGCTGCAGCGTCGCTGTTTGGTCGCTGGAGAGCTGTCACACAGACAGCTCTCCAGCGACCAACGATGCCGAGGTCCCCGGTAACCAGGGTAAACATCGGGTTACTAAGCGCAGGGCCGCGCTTAGTAACCCGATGTTTACCCTGGTTACCATCGTAAAAGTAAAAAAAACAAACACTACATATTTACCTTCAGCTGTCTGTCCCCGGCGCTCTGCTTCCCGCACTGACTGTGAGCACAGCGGCCGGAAAGCAGAGCGGTGACGTCACCGCTCTGCTTTCCGGCTGACCGGCGCTGACACAGGATGCAGGAGGAGTGCAGAGAAGCAGAGCGCCGGGGACAGACAGCGGAAGGTAAGTATGTAGTGTTTTTTTTTTTTTTACTTTTACTGTTGTGAATTCTGTGGTCAAGCTCCCTCCTGTGGTCATGAGTGGTACTTCGGCTGGTTCTGTCCATGAGCTTCCTCTGGTGGATGTGAGTGGGGCTGCGGCTTCTGAGTTTCCTTCCTCAGGTGACGGGGTTAAGTCGTTAGGTGCTACTCTATTTAACTCCACCTAGTTCTTTGTTCCTGGCCTCCAGTCAATGTTCCAGTATTGGTCTTGCTTTCTCCTGGATCGTTCTTGTGGCCTGTCTGCCCTGCATAAGCTAAGTTCTGCTTGTGTTATTTTTGTTTGCTATTTTTTCTGTCCAGCTTGCTATATTGGTTTTTCTGGCTGGCTGGAAGCTCTGGGACGCAGAGGAAGCACCTCCGTACCGTTAGTCGGTGCGGAGGGTCTTTTTGCGCCCTCTGCGTGGTTGTTTGTAGGTTTTTGTGCTGACCGCAAAGCTATCTTTCCTGTCCTCGGTGTTAGGGGTCGAGTTCCCGCTTCTGCACAGGGGGAATCTCGGGCCGCTTCAGCTGCGGTCTCCCATTCCTCTCCTGCCGCAGGTAAACCTGCTCAGCAGAGACGACGGTCCTTGCGTCTGGCTCAGTCTCACTCGGTGCTTAGGCTTGCTGTTGCTTCTCCAGCTTTTGCCAGTGCTGGGCAGCAGCGAGCGGGCTTCTCTGGGACTAAGTCCTTATTTGCACACACTGAGCATGCCCAGGGCAAGATCTCCCTTTGGAGATCGAGGGTCACATGCTCAGGCACTGCAGCACATCCCATTGGTCCTCTTGGCAGGTCCTGAAAGGGCAAAACTTCTGTAGCTACTTCCTGTGCTGCAACTATATAAACTGTGCATGACCGCATGGCCATGCGCTAATGTACAATTGTATATATGTGTTTGTTGTGAGTGCAAGTCGTTCATTAAATACCCCTACCCTATTGTATGACTGTTCGCGTATGGAGTATGGCTGCTATCTAGCGCCCGACTAATCACTCAACGTGTCCCACACATATCAGCATCTATTGCTGTGACCGCCAGTGCGGCGCCACGCGCCAGTAGTGCGCTTCCTGACCCACGTCTGGGTTCTTAGTTGTGTCTGCCAGCACGGCACAGTTCGCACTTCGGTGCTCTAATTACTATAGTTGCCTAACACACCCAGTTGCGGTGTTGTGTCAGCAAGTGGTCTAATCGGACTTCAATCCTGTGTCTTGGGGTTGTGTTCGCTGACTCCTTGCTTGCACTCTTTAGTGCGGTATTGCGGACCTGTGGCTTTACCGGGTTCACTTCCACCGCCATATTACGCTGCCATTTACTAGCAGCAGGTTTTCACCTGCACGGTGGACCCCGGACTGCGAACGCATCTATTACATCTTTCTTGGTGCGTTCCGCCAGTCCTAACAGAACACTAGCGCCAGGGTCTGGCTAGTAAATGGCGGACGATCAGCGTTTACAGCGGTACATCCAGCAGCTGGAGGGAAGGTTGGCGGCTCTTGAGCGTTCAACCTCAGCTGTGGATGTCACTGCTGTCGCTGTTCAAGCTGCAAGTGTAGCCGCAGCCAGTTTGTCCGCTGCCACCCCTGCTCCGACTTTATCCCGTCTCCCGCTTCCTGACAAGTTTGCTGGCGACAGTAAACTATGTCGCGGATTCGTGAGCCAGTGCTCCATACACCTTGAGCTCCTGGCGTCACGTTTCCCTACAGAACGGGCGAGAGTGGGATTTATTCTATCTCTCTTGTCGGGCAGGGCGTTGGAGTGGGCAACGCCACTTTGGGAGCGAGATGATCGTGTGGTACAGAGTGCTCCTCTCTTCCTGGATGCTCTGAAGCAGGTCTTTTTAGGACCTCGTGTTACCCACGATACCGCGCTCCAGTTGTTGACTATTACTCAGGGCTCGTCCGTGGTCAGCCAGTTTGCCATCCAGTTTCGGACTCTAGCTTCAGAGTTAGAGTGGCCAAAGTTCTTATTCCGGTGTTCTGGAGGGGACTGGCAGACCACGTGAAGGACGCCTTGGCCACCAGGGAGATACCCGCCACACTGGAGGAGCTTATTTCTGTATCTACCCGCATCGACCTCCGTTTTCACGAGCGGAGGTTAGAGCGGACCCAGTGTAGGCAGAGGTTTCGGCTGGCTCCCACCTTCGCCAAACCTCTAGAATCTCCTGTCTTGGCGTCCGACTCCCATGAGGCCATGGAGGTTTCTCGAGCGGGACCTAAGTCTCAGGCCGCTCGAGTACTCATGGTTTGTAAAAACTGTCATCAACTAGGATATTACGCCAATAAAAGTCCACGGCGGTCGGGAAACGATCGCGTCTAGTAACCATTGGGGGAGGTTCACTAGACACAGCTGCATTTTCCTCCAAACTGTCCTTTAAAGGGGCAATCCTGTTAGGCTCCTCCACTCTATCAGTCGAGCTTTGTGTGGATTCAGGAGCAGAGGGAAACTTCATGTCCTCTGCTTTTGCTCTGCGCCACGCTATACCACTAGTCATGCGCACCAAACCTGTTACAGTTAGAGTTGTGAATGGGGCGACACTTCCACTGCAAATCACACACCAGACAGTTCCATTCTCGCTGTCCATGTCCCCTTCCCACCAGGAGATTATTTCCCTTCTTGTTCTTCCCGAGGGAATGGATGAGATTTTGCTGGGAATACCCTGGCTCCGTTTCCACTCCCCACATATTGAGTGGTCCTCAGGGAGAATATTGGGTTGGAGTAAGTCTTGTATGGGTAGGTGTGTGAGTGAGTGTGTACAGGTTTCTACTACCGAGGTACCCGCAGACCTTTCTTCTCTTTCCAAGTGCTATTGGAGCTATGCTGACGTATTCTCTAAAAAGGCTGCTGAGACTCTACCGCCTCATCGCCCCTACGACTGTCCTATTGACCTCTTGCCTGGAGCTGAACCTCCTCGGGGAAGGGTATATCCCCTCTCTCTCCCAGAGACGGAGGCTATGTCTCAATATATTCAGGAGAATTTGGCAAGAGGGTTCATTAGGAAGTCAGTGTCTCCTGCAGGGGCGGGATTCTTCTTCGTACAGAAGAAGAACGGGGAATTACGTCCTTGCATCGATTAAAGGGGTCTTAATGCTATCACCATTAAAAATAAGTACCCGTTGCCCCTGATATCTGAGCTCTTTGACAGGCTAAGGGGAGCGAAGGTTTTCACCAAACTAGATCTGCGGGGTGCCTACAACCTGATTCGCATCCGTGAGGGGGACGAATGGAAAACGGCTTTTAATACCAGGGATGGGCACTATGAGTATCTGGTGATGCCCTTCAGGCTCTGTAATGCCCCAGCCGTTTTTCAGGACTTTGTCAACGATATCTTCCGGGATATGCTTTCCACCTCGGTTGTAGTCTATCTGGATGATATCCTCATCTTCTCTCCAGATATTGACTCCCACCGGAGAGATGTTGGCAGAGTCTTCGAACTCCTACGGGCGAATTCCCTTTATGCTAAGTTGGAGAAGTGTGTGTTTGAGCAGGAGTCCTTACCTTTCCTGGGCTATATCATCTCGGCCCAGGGATTGGCTATGGATCCTGCCAAACTACAGGCTGTGATGGACTGGCAGGAACCCCATTCTCTTAAAGCGGTGCAGCGCTTTATGGGGTTCATAAATTACTATCGCCAGTTCATCCCCCACTTCTCAACTTTGGTAGCTCCCTTGGTTTCCCTCACCAAGAAGGGAGCGAATCCCAAATTGTGGTCGGAAGAGGTCTCCAAGGCCTTCACTTCTATAAAGTCCCATTTTGCTAGCACTCCCATCTTACATCGTCCCGATGTGGATAAGCCATTCCTTATGGAGGTGGATGCCTCATCCGTTGGTGCTGGAGCAGTCCTCTATCAAAAGGATGCTCAAGGTCGGAAGCATCCATGCTTCTTCTTCTCAAAGACCTTCACACCAGCGGAGAGAAATTACTCCATCGGGGACAGGGAGTTGCTAGCAATGAAGTTGGCCTTTTCGGAGTGGAGACATCTTTTGGAAGGTGCTCGGTTTCCCTTCCAAGTGTTCACGGACCACAAAAATTTGGTCTATTTGCATACAGCCCAGCGGCTGAATTCTCGTCTGGCTAGATGGTCCTTGTTTTTCTCCCGGTTCCACTTCACTGTCCATTATCTCGCCGGGGAGAAGAACATTCGTGCTGACGCTCTCTCTCGCTCCCTTGTGTCAACTGAGGAGGAGGAAGAGGAGCCCCGGCTTATTGTCCCTTCAGAGAGTCTGAGAACCGTAGCTCCGGTTTCGCTAGAGTCTGTGCCTCCGGGCAAGACTTTTGTTCCCATCAATTTGCGACCGGAGGTTCTCTCTTGGGCTCATTCGTCCAGAGTGGGTGGACACTTTGGGGCAAAGAGGACATCTGAGTTGCTGGCGAGAATGTACTGGTGGCCGCATATGGTTCGTGATGTCGGAGACTATGTCCAGGCATGTGTCTCCTGTGCCAAAAATAAGTCTCCTCGTCAACGGCCAGCTGGATTGTTATATCCTCTGCCGGTGGCAGACAGGCCCTGGGAGATGGTCGGGATGGACTTTGTGGTGGGTTTGCCCAAGTCTCATGGCTGTACCATCATTTGGGTAATCACCGACCATTTTTTTATAAAATGGTGCATTTGGTGCCGCTTCCTCGGCTACCTTCTGCACGGGCCTTGGCAGCTTTGTTTATTAAACACATCTTCCGCCTTCACGGTATGCCAGACAAAATTGTCAGTGACCGGGGTCCCCAGTTTGCGTCTCGGTTCTGGAGAGAGCTTTGTCGTCTTCTCAGTATTGAGTTAAATCTCTCTTCGGCATATCATCCTGAGACGAATGGGTTGGTGGAGAGAGCCAACCAGACCTTGGTCACATATCTGCGACATTTTGTCTCTGCTAGGCAAGATGACTGGGCATCTTTGCTACCATGGGCGGAGTTTGCTCTTAACAATGCTGTAGCTGACTCCACTGGACAGATCCCATTCCTCCTTAACTATGGTCAGCATCCGCGGGTACCTGTGCCCATGCCCGTGTCTTCCACCGATTCCAGGGTGGCAGACTGGGCTGTGGAGGCACGGGACATTTGGGATCGCACTCAGGATGCCATTCGGGCTTCCAAGGAGAGAATGAGGTCCTCCGCCGACGCACATCGGCGCCCCGCTCCAACCTTTGCTCCTGGCGACTTAGTGTGGCTCTCCGCCCGTAACATCAGGCTGCGAGTTGAGTCTACTAAGTTCGCACCTCGCTACTTAGGTCCTTTTAAGGTCCTCGAACAGGTTAATCCTGTGGTTTACCGTCTAGCCCTTCCTCCACGCCTAGGTATCACCGACACCTTTCATGTGTCCCTCCTTAAGCCCATGTACATGTCCCGGTTTTCTGAGTCATCTACTGGGACGTCAGGTTCGTCTACGGACGATTACGAGGTGAACGCTATCATGGGGTACAAGGTGGTTCGTGGCAAAAAATTTTATTTGGTGGACTGGAGGGGTTATGGTCCTGAGGATAGATCCTGGGAGCCTGCTGAGCACATTCGGGCTCCGCAGCTCATTGCTGCCTTCGAACGTAGCGAGGCCCAAGGAGGGGGGGCAATGTTAGGGGTCGAGTTCCCGCTTCTGCACAGGGGGAATCTCGGGCCGCTTCTGCTGCGGTCTCTCATTCCTCTCCTGCCGCAGGTAAACCTGCTCAGCAGAGACGACGGTCCTTGCGTCTGGCTCAGTCTCACTCGGTGCTTAGGCTTGCTGTTGCTTCTCCAGCTTTTGCCATTAAAGCCAGTGCTGGGCAGCAGCGAGCGGGCTTCTCTGGGACTAAGTCCTTATTTGCACACACTGAGCATGCCCAGGGCAAGATCTCCCGTTGGAGATCGAGGGTCACATGCTCAGGCACTGCAGCACATCCCATTGGTCCTCTTGGCAGGTCCTGAAAGGGCAAAACTTCTGTAGCTACTTCCTGTGCTGCAACTATATAAACTGCGCATGACCGCACGGCCATGCGCTAGTGTACAATTGTATACGTGTGTTTGTTGTGAGTGCAAGTCGTTCATTAAAAACCCCTACCCTATTGTATGACTGTTCGCGTATGGAGTATGGCTGCTATCTAGCGCCCGACTAACCACTCAACGTGTCACACACGTATCAGCGTCTATTGCTGTGACCGCCAGTGCGGCGCCACGCGCCATTAGTGCGCTTCCTGACCCACGTCTGGGTTCTTAGTGGTGTCTGCCAGCACGGCACAGTTTGCACTTCGGTGCTCTAATTACTATAGTTGCCTAACACACCCAGTTGCGGTGTTGTGTCAGCAAGTGGTCTAATCGGACTTCAATCCTGTGTCTTGGGGTTGTGTTCGCTGACTCCTTGCTTGCACTCTTTAGTGCGGTATTGCGGACCTGTGGCTTTACCGGGTTCACTTCCACCGCCATATTACGCTGCCATTTACTAGCAGCAGGTTTTCACCTGCACGGTGGACCCCGGACTGCGAACGCATCTATTACATCTTTCTTGGTGCGTTCCGCCAGTCCTAACACTCGGTTTATTTAGTAAGTCGGGCCTCACTTTGCTAAAATCTATTTCATCTCTGTGTTTGTGTTTTCATCTTTGCTCACAGTCATTATATGTGGGGGGCTGCCTTTTCCTTTGGGGAATTTCTCTGAGGCAAGGTAGGCTTATTTTTCTATCTTCAGGGCTAGCTAGTTTCTCAGGCTGTGCCGAGTTGCATAGGGAGCGTTAGGAGCAATCCACGGCTACCTCTAGTGTGGTGTGATAGGATTAGGGATTGCGGTCAGCAGAGTTCCCATGTTTCAGAGCTCGTCCTATGTGATTAGCAACTATCAGGTCATTTTCTGTGCTCGTAACCACCAGGTCCATTGTGGTTCTGAATCACCTGTTCATAACAGTACTGGAGGCCCAAAGTACTAATGCTTCTCAATAGAGGGAAAAGAGAAGTTCTGAGACCATTTTTTTTTCTTTGCACTGTGTTTGTCTTTTTTTTCCCCTTTACATCAGGGTGGTTCTGAACACAGGTGTAGACATGGACATTCAAGGTATGTCCTCTTTGATGGATAATCTCGCTATAAGTGTACAAAACATTCAAGATTTAGTGGTTCAGAATCCGATGTTAGAACCTAAAATTCCTATTCCTGAGTTGTTTTTTGGTGATAGATCTAAGTTTCTGAATTTCAAGAATAATTGTAAACTATTTCTGGCTTTGAAACCTCGCTCCTCTGGTGACCCAGTTCAACAAGTAAAGATCATTATTTCATTATTACGTGGCGATCCTCAAGACTGGGCATTTTCCCTTGCGCCAGGAGATCCTGCATTATGTGATATTGATGCGTTTTTTTCTGGCGCTCGGGTTGCTTTATGATGAACCTAATTCAGTGGATCAGGCAGAGAAAATCTTGCTGGCTCTGTGTCAGGGTCAGGATGAGGTAGAGTTATATTGTCAGAAATTTAGGAAGTGGTCTGTGCTCACTCAATGGAATGAATGTGCTCTGGCAGCAATTTTCAGAAAGGGTCTCTCTGAAGCCCTTAAGGATGTCATGGTGGGATTTCCTATGCCTGCTGGTCTGAATGAGTCTATGTCTTTGGCTATTCAGATCGATCGACGCTTGCGTGAGCGTAAAACGGTGCACCATTCGGCGGTATTACCTGAGCATAAACCTGAGCCTATGCAATGTAATAGGACTTTGACCAGAGCTGAACGGCAAGAACACAGACGACGGAATGGGCTGTGTTTTTACTGTGGTGATTCCACTCATGCTATCTCTGATTGTCCTAAGTGCATTAAGCGTTTCGCTAGGTCTGAGACCATTGGTACGGTACAGTCGAAATTTCTTTTGTCCGTCACTTTGATCTGCTCTTTGTCATCCTTTTCTGTCATGGCATTTGTGGATTCAGGCACTGCCCTGAATTTGATGGACTTGGAGTTTGCTAGGCGCTGTGGGTTTTTCTTGGAGCCCTTGCAGCATCCTATTCCATTGAGAGGAATTGATGCCACGCCTTTGGCCAAGAATAAGCCTCAGTATTGGACCCAACTGACCATGTGCATGGCTCCTGCGCATCAGGAGGATATTCGCTTTTTGGTGTTGCAGAATCTGCATGATGTGGTCGTGTTGGGGTTACCATGGCTACAAGTCCATAACCCAGTATTGGATTGGAAATCAATGTCTGTGTCCAGCTGGGGTTGTCAGGGGGTACAAGGTAATGTTCCATTTCTGTCTATTTCATCATCCACCCCTTCTGAGGTCCCAGAGTTCTTGTCAGATTACCAGGATGTATTTGATGAGCCCAAGTCCAGTGCCCTACCTCCGCATAGGGATTGCGATTGTGCTATCGATTTGATTCCTGGTAGTAAGTTTCCTAAAGGTCGACTGTTTAATTTGTCTGTACCTGAGCACGCCGCTATGCGGAGTTACGTAAAGGAATCCTTGGAGAAGGGTCATATTCGCCCCTCGTCGTCGCCATTGGGGGCAGGGTTCTTTTTTGTGGCCAAGAAGGATGGTTCGTTGAGACCTTGTATTGATTACCGCCTTCTAAATAAAATCACAGTCAAATTTCAGTACCCCTTGCCGCTGCTATCTGATTTGTTTGCTCGGATTAAGGGGGCTAGTTGGTTCACCAAGATAGATCTTCGTGGTGCGTATAATCTTGTGCGTATTAAACAGGGCGATGAATGGAAAACAGCATTTAATACGCCCGAGGGCCATTTTGAGTACCTGGTTATGCCATTCGGGCTTTCTAATGCTCCATCAGTATTTCAGTCCTTTATGCATGACATCTTCCGAGAGTACCTGGATAAATTCCTGATTGTATACTTGGATGATATTTTGGTCTTCTCGGATGATTGGGAGTCTCACGTGAAGCAGGCCAGAATGGTGTTTCAGATCCTGCGTGCGAATTCTTTGTTTGTGAAGGGGTCAAAGTGTCTCTTTGGAGTTCAGAAGGTTTCATTTTTGGGTTTCATTTTTTCCCCTTCTACTATCGAGATGGACCCTGTTAAAGTTCAGGCCATTTATGATTGGACTCAGCCGACATCTCTGAAGAGTCTGCAAAAGTTCCTGGGCTTTGCTAATTTTTATCGTCGCTTCATCAATAATTTTTCTAGTGTTGCTAAACCGTTGACTGATTTAACCAAGAAGGGTGCTGATGTGGTCAATTGGTCTTCTGCTGCTGTGGAAGCTTTTCAAGAGTTGAAGCATCGTTTTTCTTCTGCCCCTGTGTTGTGCCAACCAGATGTTTCGCTCCCGTTCCAGGTCGAGGTTGATGCTTCTGAGATTGGAGCAGGGGCTGTTTTGTCACAAAGAAGTTCTGATGGCTCGGTGATGAAACCATGCGCCTTCTTTTCCAGGAAGTTTTCGCCTGCTGAGCGTAATTATGATGTTGGCAAACGAGAGTTGCTGGCCATGAAGTGGGCATTCGAGGAGTGGCGTCATTGGCTTGAAGGAGCTAAGCATCGTGTGGTGGTCTTGACTGATCACAAGAACTTGACTTATCTCGAGTCTGCCAAATGGTTGAATCCTAGACAGGCTCGTTGGTCGCTGTTTTTCTCCCGTTTTGACTTTGTGGTTTCGTACCTTCTGGGCTCTAAAAATGTGAAGGCGGATGCCCTGTCTAGGAGTTTTGTGCCCGACTCTCCGGGTTTGCCTGAGCCGGCGGGTATTCTCAAAGAGGGGGTAATTTTGTCTGCCATCTCCCCTGATTTGCGGCGGGTGCTGCAAAAATTTCAGGCTAATAGACCTGACCATTGCCCAGCGGAGAAACTGTTTGTTCCTGATAAATGGACGAGTAGAGTTATCTCCGAGGTTCATTGTTCGGTGTTGGCTGGTCATCCTGGAATCTTTGGTACCAGAGATTTGGTGCCTAGATCCTTTTGGTGGCCGTCTCTGTCACGGGATGTGCGTTCGTTTGTGCAGTCCTGTGGGATTTGTGCTCGGGCTAAGCCCTGCTGTTCTCGTGCCAGTGGGTTGCTTTTGCCCTTACCAGTCCCGAAGAGGCCCTGGACACATATCTCTATGGATTTTATTTCGGATCTCCCCGTCTCTCAAAAAATGTCGGTCATTTGGGTGGCTTGTGATCGCTTCTCTAAGATGGTCCATTTGGTACCCTTGTCTAAATTGCCTTCCTCCTCTGATTTGGTGCCATTGTTCTTCCAGCATGTGGTTCGTTTACATGGCATTCCGGAGAACATCGTTTCTGACAGAGGTTCCCAGTTTGTTTCGAGGTTTTGGCAAGCTTTTTGTGCTAGGATGGGCATTGATTTGTCTTTTTCCTCGGCTTTCCATCCTCAGACAAATGGCCAGACTGAACGAACCAATCAGACCCTGGAAACATATCTGAGATGTTTTGTTTCTGCTGATCAGGATGATTGGGTGTCCTTTTTGCCTTTGGCTGAGTTCGCCCTTAATAATCGGGCCAGCTCGGCTACTTTGGTTTCGCCGTTTTTCTGCAATTCTGGTTTCCATCCTCGTTTCTCGTCAGGGCAGGTTGAGTCTTCTGACTGTCCTGGTGTGGATACTGTGGTGGATAGGTTGCAGCAGATTTGGACTCATGTAGTGGACAATTTGACATTGTCTCAGGAGAAGGCTCAACGTTTTGCTAACCGCAGGCGCTGTGTGGGTCCCAGACTTCGTGTTGGGGATTTGGTTTGGTTGTCATCTCTTTATATTCCTATGAAAGTTTCCTCTCCTAAGTTTAAGCCTCGTTTCATTGGTCCGTATAGGATTTCTGAGGTTCTTAATCCTGTGTCTTTTCGTTTGACCCTTCCAGCTTCTTTTTCCATCCATAACGTATTCCATAGGTCATTGTTGCGGAGATACGTGGCACCTGTGGTTCCATCCGTTGATCCTCCTGCCCCGGTTTTGGTTGAGGTGGAGTTGGAGTATATAGTGAAGAAGATTTTGGATTCTCGTATTTCGAGACGGAAACTCCAGTACCTGGTTAAGTGGAAGGGTTATGGTCAGGAAGATAATTCCTGGGTCTTTGCCTCTGATGTTCATGCTGCCGATCTGGTTCGTGCCTTTCATTTGGCTCATCCTGGTCAGCCTGGGGGCTCTGGTGAGGGTTCGGTGACCCCTCCTCAAGGGGGGGTACTGTTGTGAATTCTGTGGTCAAGCTCCCTCCTGTGGTCATGAATGGTACTTCGGCTGGTTCTGTCTATGAGCTTCCTCTGGTGGATGTGAGTGGGGCTGCGGCTTCTGAGTTTCCTTCCTCAGGTGACGGGGTTAAGTCGTTAGGTGCTGCTCTATTTAACTCCACCTAGTTCTTTGTTCTTGGCCTCCAGTCAATGTTCCAGTATTGGTCTTGCTTTCTCCTGGATCGTTCTTGTGGCCTGTCTGCCCTGCATAAGCTAAGTTCTGCTTGTGTTATTTTTGTTTGCTATTTTTTCTGTCCAGCTTGCTATATTGGTTTTTCTGGCTGGCTGGAAGCTCTGGGACGCAGAGGAAGCACCTCCGTACCATTAGTCGGTGCGGAGGGTCTTTTTGCGCCCTCTGCGTGGTTGTTTGTAGGTTTTTGTGCTGAAAGCAAAGCTATCTTTCCTGTCCTCGGTCTATTTAGTAAGTCGGGCCTCACTTTGCTAAAATCTATTTCATCTCTGTGTTTGTGTTTTCATCTTTGCTCACAGTCATTATATGTGGGGGGCTGCCTTTTCCTTTGGGGAATTTCTCTGAGGCAAGGTAGGCTTATTTTTCTATCTTCAGGGCTAGCTAGTTTCTCAGGCTGTGCCGAGTTGCATAGGGAGCGTTAGGAGCAATCCACGGCTACCTCTAGTGTGGTGTGATAGGATTAGGGATTGCGGTCAGCAGAGTTCCCACGTCTCAGAGCTCGTCCTTTGTGATTAGCATCTATCGGGTCATTTTCTGTGCTCGTAACCACCAGGTCCATTGTGGTTCTGAATCACCTGTTCATAACATTTTACGATGGTAACCAGGGTAAACATCAGGTTACTAAGCGCGGCCCTGCGCTTAGTAACCCGATGTTTACCCTGGTTACCAGTGAAGACATCGCTGAATCGGTGTCACACACGCCGATTCAGCGATGTCTGCAGGGAGTCCAGCGACGAAATAAAGTTCTGGCCTTCTAGCTCCGACCAACGACATCACAGCAGGATCCTGACCGCTGCTGCGTGTCAAACTGAACGATATCGCTATCCAGGACGCTGCAACGTCACGGATCGCTATCGTTATCGTTGTGAAGTTGTTTAGTGTGAAGGTACCTTAGGTGTTCATCTAAATCAGTGTGCTGGGGAGGCTGAGCAGACAGGATGTGTCTTGTAGATGAAGAGACAAATAAGCCAGAATCTCTTTGAGAACAGTTTGCACAGGCCATGTGCACCAAGCTGCAAGTATCAGTGCTTGATATGGATGATAGCAGTTTTGTTTGACTGATCTGTGGTTATCTCAGCCATGTCTGAAGTATTCAGGGTCTATACTGTTTAGTTAGTGTCTGGACAAGGCTAGGGATTTATGTTTATGATTTTGTTTTGGTGTTGTGCAACCTGTAGAAAGCAATAAAAACTGCATGTGATTGGACCAAAACTGCATTGCCTGTGTGAATGCTACCTAAGGCCTAATGCCTACCTTAGCAAGTCAATCCCTAATATTTATATGTAAATATAATATATATACTATGTGTTTATATATTGTATGTGTGTAGTTATATTTACATACTGTATATTGTGTGTATTTGCTATATCTGTGTGTATATTGTATCTGTGTATATATTGTATGTGCATCATGTGTGTATGTATACTGAATGTTTATTTAGTGCATGTTTGTATAACTATATGTGTAGATACTGTATGAGTGTTTATATATACTCTATATGTTTATATACTCTACATGTGCATATCATGCATACTGTATGTGAATATATATGTACATATGTAAAATATCAAAAAACAGAAAAACACACATGGCAGAAAATATTTTCCTTCAATATCATTCAATGGCCATATTCCAATAAAAAACATACTGTGAAGTGCAGAAATAAAAAACAAAAAATGATGCTTCATAAAGTGGCGTGCACCTGATATGTTGCATCAAGATGTCGTGTTTTAATAGACATTAAAATTCTTCCTGCTATCTTTGTCTCCATTTTGTCCAATGTATCATGTTTGGAAGGAATGAGGGTCCTCTATAGCAGGGGTGTCAAACTGCATTCCTCGAGGGCCTCAGACCATGCGTGTTTTCAAGATTTCCTTAGCATTGCACAAGGTGCTGGAATCATTATCTGCAGGTGGTTAAATTATCACCTGTGCAGTACAAGGAAATCCTGAAAACATGACCTGTTTGCAGCCCTCGAGGAATGCAGTTTGACACCCCTGCTCTATAGTACTAGGTCATTGTTGCCTAATCACGATGAATATTTAATGCACTGTTTTTGCCCTTCACAATATTTTATTATTGGAATATGGCTATAAAAACTTATTGAAGGAAAATGTTTCCCGAATTGTGTATTTTGCTGTTATTTAATGTTGTAATGGTAAATTTGGAGATATTCTTGCTCACATACAGTGATTTGTCCATGAGTGGAGTGAGAATCTTTACATACTTTTTTGTGTGTAAAATAAATCAGATATGTTTATTGAACATATGGTTTATGTGTCAGATCTCTACATGTGTGTATGGGATGTTAAGTATTTTCCTGAAAATATATCATACAATAATATGCCCATTTTGTGACAGTTTCCTTAAAAAATGGTAATTGTCACAAATATTTATGTTGACCACTTAAATTTTTTTTCAGTAAACAGGTTTGCTCTATTAAAAAATAAATAAATTGGGAAAGCACCTGGCCCTGACGGTTTCCCGGTGGGCTATTACAAAAAGTTCTCTGACATCCTTCTCCCCCACCTAGTAAATCTTTTCAATTCCTTTTTAGAAGGGAAGCTTCCACCTCGCCAAGCATTAGAGGCTTACATTACCATCATACCAAAGGAGGGAAAAGATGATGGCCTGTGCAGCAATTACCGCCCTATCTCATTGCTCAACACAGACCTGAAACTATGGGCTAAAGTGTTGGCTTCAAGGATGAGTAGTGTTTTGGGCAGGGTCATTTGCCCCGACCAGGTGGGTTTTGTGAAGGGCCGCGAGGGCAAAGACAATTCCACTAAAATTCTTCACGCTATTTCGTATGCAAAGAAAACTAGAACTCCATTGACCATTCTGTCGACTGATGCTGAAAAAGCATTTGACAGAATCAGTTGGAGATACATGGTCTGCACGCTAAAAAAATTTGCCTTCCCAGCAGCCTTTATAGACGCTGTTATGTCCCTCTACGTGGACCCATCTGCTAAAGTCAGGGTAAATGGTATTTTTTCTGAACCCTTTAATATAACTAACGGCACCAGGCAGGGCTGTCCTCTCTCACCCTCTCTGTTTATTATGGTCATGGAAACCTTGATGGAAAAGATTAGACAAGATAACGAGATCAAAAGCCTTAGGATGCGCAAATTAGAGGTCAAAGTAGCTGCCTTTGCCGACGACTTTTTAATCCTGACCTCCAACCCCAAAACATCTTTTCCGAAATTAATGTCCCTGTTTGCTGACTTTGGCGAGATCTCTAATTTCAAAATAAACGCAAATAAATCTGAAGCATTAAACATCTCAGCAAAGATCTCAGACATCCTAGAATTAAAAGAAAGCATCCCTTTTAATTGGCCCTCAGAAAAACTAAAATATCTTGGAATTTATCTAACAGCTAACCCCTCCTCCCTTTACAAATGCAATTACACTCCCCTCCTGGCACAGCTTCAAGCAGATCTAAAAAATTATGATCTACCCTATTTATCTTGGATGGGAAGAATAAATGTCATTAAATCCTACATATTCCCCAAATTTTCTATACCATGAGCATGGTTCCCATACCACTTCCCAATTTATTCTTCCACTCAGCCAACCAACTGATCTCTCAATTTATATGGAAATACAAAAAAGCTAGGCTCCCTTTTAAAATTCTCTCTCTTCCCAGAGGTAGGGGCGGTCTTGGCCTCCCAGATATCAAAACTTATTATAAAGCTATACATCTCGCTAGATGGTTAAACCTACTAAAACCTAATCCGGAAAACTTTAACACGAAATTAGAACTTGCCCTGCTGGACGAGGAGGTTGATCGTTATTTCTGGTCATCCTTCAATTGCCCACGTATAAAACTTGACGAGATCCTACATAACACCTTAGACGCTCCCTTATACCAAATCAGCTCCCGTACTGTTACTTTCTTGACAGTATTCCGATTGGGATCATTCCATGGTTGGTGGACCCTACATATGAGGACATCTATGGACTCTGGGCATCACTTCCAGACACCCCAATTGTTCATTTTCTATCAAATCAAATACCTTGCAAAGATAATTGGCCGATTAATGCTACAAAACAGCCTACTAATTTCCTCCAAAAATATCACATACACCGCATATTGATGAATTTTAGAACTAAGATCAGTCACTCTTCAGATTGGCTCTGGCTCGATTTGCTGGTGAAGTTAAAATCCCCAATCACCAAAATAGTTTCTAAACTTTACGCGAACCTCCTCAAAAACCCAACTCAATTCAAACCCTTATACCTCTCTTCTTGGGAAATGGAGTTGGGGGTGACATTGTCCTCCCAGGAAACCCAACAGATACTCGCCAACTCTCACAGGTTCTCCAGATGTATCCTACTACAAGAGAATTCATTTAAAATCCTTTCTTGGTGGTACCGAACCCCAGAAAGACTGTTTAATTTGGGACTGGTGGATTCCCCGCTGTGTTGGAGATGCTCTCGATCCGTGGGTTCCTTAGCTCATATCTTCTGGTTTTGCCCGGAGTTAAAGCAATTCTGGACAGACATAAACAAATCTCTCCATAGTATGGATCTAATGGATCGAGACCTAACTCCTCAAGATGTCTTGCTTTCCCTTCCTTCTTCCTCCTTTAACCCAAAGAAGCACGACTTACTACCTATTCTATTAGCAGCTGCAAAACATTTGATCTCAATACACTGGAGAAAATCAACCCCTCCATCGTTCAATGAATGGACCCTTAAAGTCCAAGACCTATACCGCTTGGAAGAATTGTCCAGTTGGGAAACACGAACCCATGAGTCAATGATACAGTCTTGATTATCTTATGACTTGTTGTAATGTAACAAAACATCTGTATTTATGACACGAGAGCTTATGTTTATTACAATATGTTTTTTCTTATGTTTATTGAAAAATTTAAATAAAGAATTTCAAAAAAATAAATAAAAATAAATAAATATAATTCAATACCCCACACCCATTCCCTGCTTTTTAGCACTGAGCCAGGTCTTTGTTGACGAGTTCCATCTAAGTATCAATGTTGAGCTGTGTGATTTGTCTGCACCACTACTGCATAGCGGTGGAACATGCAGCCAAACAGAGACCAGGGGAAGCAGTGGAGACAAAGCATTGGACCTTGGGAGAATAAGTAAAGCTCAGTTTGTTTTTTTATACCTAACGGAACATATTGGCAAATGTTTTCTGAAAGAGGAAAACCTGTTTAAGTCCAGTGTCAGAATTCAGTTACAGTATGATAGTGTTATATAATGGTAGAATATTATTCAGCCACTGTATGGTATTGTTTTTCAGCATCTGCTGGAAATAGTTACTGTACGGCAGAAATTCTATATAGTCAATATACAGTATAGTTGTTTTACTCAATCACTGCATGAAGGTAATTATAGTTTTCATCACTGTATGTTGGCACATACATGTACATCATTGTATGGTGGCATTATTCATTTGCATTGTGGCAGTTTTATTCATTGTCCATGTGCCATTTCAGTTATCACATTAAAGTGGTTGTCCAGTGTTAAGTTACAAGTTTGCAGTCACTCTATATGGAATGCAGTGCCTCATTCAATATTGTGAACAAAGTGTAGTTGTGGTATTCATAAACTCATAAAAAGCTCTGCACACAGTGCAAAACCTGCCTGAAATTCCAAACAGGGTCATCCATAGACCCTTGAAGGCAACAACTTGTGGACCAAATTAAAATATTTTGAAAGTGTAGTTGATGTACTTCTACACTCATAAAGGCTTTGCACAAAGTGAAAAGCCAGGAAAAATTTATAAGGAGGGTCATCCAGTCATCCATAGACCCTTGAAGGCAACAAGCTGCGGGCCTCATTTAAATATTGAAGATTAAAAAACGATGAGCCTCTGTCATATGGTGGTGTAGAAAGGTTGGTGCTAAGTCAGGCTTTGTTCATTTTTATCAGAGTGAGCATGTCAGTATTTTCTGTTGACATTCAAAACTGCCTCTCTGTTATGAGCCCCGAAAGGCGCTAAAAACCTGCTCAGACAAGACGCTAACAGCATTACAGTACAACAGCCCCAAGCTTGTGCCAGGTGTCCAGCTTTGAAACCCAATAGTTGAAGGTCGCAGAGGAATTAGGGATAATGCTGGTTTGGTTGGCCAGGTATTGCTTGACCATCTATAAAACTTTTCCCTTCTTGTCAAACATACCAGGTCATCAGGGCATGGATGCTGGGAGGGTGTCATGGATTTGGCTAAGGCATTTGACAATGTACCCATGCTTCTGCTGTACCTGGTGTGTGTCTCCCTCGTCTCTCCTCCTTGGGCAAGGAAGCTTGCTCCATGCCACTAGCATTGTCTGATGGGAAGTTTTTCAACATATTTTCCACAATGGCTTTCTGGTATAGCACCATTTTAGTAGACCTCTGTGCCTCAGTCAGGAAGGAGAGATACAAGGTTCTCCTTGTAGCATGAGTCTAGCAGGGTGAACAACCAGTACTCTTTTTTGGAATGTATGATGAATGTATAAATGAATGTAATGCAAGGATTACTGGAAAGGCAGTACATAATGTCAGCCATATGTGCCAAGCTCCCTACAGCCAATACTTCCCTTTCTCCACCATGATGACTTCTCTCCATCTCCTCCTCAGCCCCTTCATGTAGGAAATACGGTACAAAGTTTGTGTGGTTACTTCCCTCTGTTGTGCTAGCAACCAGCTCCTGTTCCTCCTCCTCAGCCTCCACCTCTTCATTGTTACCCAATCTGTGCTGAGCAGATGAAATGAGGGTGGGCTGGGTAGTATCTCCTTGTCTCATGTCTTCCTCCATCTCCACCTGGTCCACATACAAAGCATAATGTTTAATTGTGAGCAGTTACTGTTTAAAGTGAACCTGTCAGCAGGATTTTGCTAAGTAAACTACAGACACTGTCAGGCTGACTCTGTTATACTGAAATGATAAAATGATACCTGGGTTGATGAAATCTGTCTTGTGGTTGTTGAATCTGTATTTGCTGATTTCAGTTAATGAGATTCTGGCAATTTGGGGTGGGCCTGTGGGCGGGTCTTTATGTGGTGCTTTGCTTACATATGCATTCTTATGGGTTTATGACAGATCACTGATCCTTCAGTGACCTGCCTCCTATTTTACATAATGGATCTAATATTATGGGCTTAGAAAAAAAATTAAATCCAGCAAAATGGTGCCGGCACCTGTGCAATAGTATCTTTTACTGAGCTAGCGCCTCCGCCGCCATTTAGCTGCAGACAAATTTTTCTTTTCTCCAGCAAGATGGCAGTAGAATCTTTTAACTGCACAAGCGCCGCCGACATTTTGCTGGAGGAAAAAGAAATGTGGCTACATCAAAATGGCCACCGTGGCCCTTACGCAATAGTATCTATTGGAAAGGGACAGATGCTACTGCGCAGGAGCCGCCGCCAGCACAATTTTGCTGGATGTAATTTTTTTTTAGTAAGCCCACAATATTATATATATTATGTAAACTAGTAGTCAGGTTACTGAGGGATCAGTGATCTGTCCTAAGCTCATTAGGATGCATATGTAAGCAGAGCACCACAAAAAGACCAGCCTACCCCGGAGAACGAGAATCTCATTAACTGAAAACTGCAAATAAAGATTGAACAACCACAAGACAGATTTAATCTACCCAGGTATCATTTTAATCAGTATAACAGCACCAACCTGACAGTGTAGTTCACTTAGCAAAATCCTGATGACAGGTTTGCTTTATGAAGGCACAGAAGAAGGATTGTTGCATTGACTATGGCATCATCACCGCTCAACATCTTTGTGGATTCCTCAAAGTCTTGGAGAACCACACAAATGTCAGACATCCATGCTCACTCTTCAGTTGTTATGTGCAGAAGCTGCCCAGAATACCAATGGACTTGTTGAAGCTGGTATTTGACAACTGGTTTTGACTGCTCACAAAGTCTTGTCAGTATGTGCAGTGTGGAATTCCAGAGTGTAGTCATGTTGCACACCAATTGGTGAGCTGTTACTTGCATGCCCTGCTATAGCACTGCCAGAGCGGTGGCAGCTGTAGCTGACTTGTGGAAATGGGCGTTGACACTGCATACCTTGACCAGAAGTTCTGACAAATCTGGGTAGGCTTTCAGAAACCACTGAAACACTAAGTTTAGCACATGGGCCAAGCATGGTACATGTGTAAGCTTGCCAAGCTTCATAGCCGCCACCAGGTTATGGCCATTATCACACATGATTGACCATGCCTGGTTGCAGGTTCAGTGGCGAGAGCCACAGATCTGTCTGGTCATTTATTCCTTTCAGTTACTCTGCCACAATGTGCGGTTTGTCTACTAGACAAATTAGCTTCAGCAGAACCTGTTGCTGCTTCGCTGAGGTAGTGCTGCAGAGCTTCCAGCTTCTGGCTGATGTGGATGATGTGCTCTGAGATAACAAATTGGAGATGAAGGATGAGGAGCAGGAGGAGGTGCAGGAACTGGTGTAGCAGGTGGAGGAAACCCTGCATAGAAGTAGGGCCAGCAATCCTCGTCATTGGTAATACATGTGCCATGCTAAGGAGGGACCACAATGTTCACCCAGTGTGCCATCAGGGAAATGTAGCATCTTTGGCCACAAGCACTTGTCCACAAGTTAGTCATTAAGTGTATAATAACAGTAACTGCACTACTATGGGCATGTGTGATGTTTCTGGACAGGTGCTGGTACAAGGCAAGGATGCCACACCGGGAGAAATAGCGTCGGCTGGGAACCAAGTACCGAGGGATGGCTGCCACCATGAGTCGACTGAAATTCTCTGTCTACAAGCTCAAACGGCAAAATTTTCATGGCAAGCAGCCTGGAAATGTGCCACTTGCATTTGGGCCTGTGGGTGGATAGGAACTTTCTTTTGTGTTCTAAGGCCTGGAGTAGGGACAGCTGAACGCCGTGCTGGGGCAAGTTTTTGGAAGTGCCTGATGATGTTGCCTCAGAATGTGCAAGGACATGTGCAGGGAGGCATCTACACCAGTGTCATGGACAGGGGCTTGGGAAGCATTTGACACAGGGGAAAAGGCAGTGGTGTCACTCGCTGGCACCAACCGTGGACCCAGGCACTTGGCCCACCGAGTCGGGTGCTTAGATGACAAGTGCCTGATCATGCTGGTGGTTGTTAGACTCTTAGTGGTCAGGCCTCTGCTGATTTTGGCATGGCACAGGTTGCAAATGACCATATTTTTTGTCTAAGAACTCACTTTAAAAAAGTTGCAGACTGGGGAACACCTAATTGTTTGATGGAGAAATTCATGATTGCCATGCTCTACTGAATAGTTGAAGACACAAAAGAGAATAGTAAAACCAAAAACACTCAGTTTGAAAAAATGTTGCAGTAATCCGCAAGTGCTAGTAAAAGATGTAAAAAACAGGGTATTTGGTTGATACGTTTTTTGCAAAAAATGTATACTAAGCTGCTCTACCAATCTTCACGGTATACCCTTATCAGAGCAGTCCTAACTAATGTATGCAATCCCTATCTGATGTATTTAAAAACCTGATCATCTGTATATAACCTGTGTGAACAGGGTTCAGAGAGGAAAAATCCATGTGTGCATACAGGGTAGAACAGCTTTTGTGCAGATAGCCCAAGAGGAGTGGTGGAACTCCCCAGTCTTGTAGACACAAGAGAACAATTATGGAAACAGGAACACATGGGCTACTTGCACAGTGAAGGGTATACCGTGAAGATTGGTAGAGCAGCTTAGTATACATTTTTTGCAAAAAACGTATCAACCAAATACCCTGTTTTTTACATCTTTTACTAGCACTTGCGGATTACTGCAACATTTTTTCAAACTGAGTGTTTTTGGTTTTACTATTCTCTTTTGTGTCTTCAGGTTTCTTGGTGGTGTGTGAACATGATCATACAGACTTGTTCACTGTGCAAGTAGCCCATGTGTTCCTGTCTACGGAATAGTTGTCTGCCTTCTCCCTCTGGTCACTCCACTGCCTTTTCCTGCATGTTTTGTTGTGAACAATCCCTCTCTCCTTTACGCTGCTTGCCTCGTTGTGCATGCGAGCTACCCAGGTTGGGTCGGTGACGTCATTCACCAACTCGCTTTCCACCGCCACACCCTGGTCCTCCTGACTTGATTACTTAACTGCAACCTGATTTTCGGCAACTGTGTCTCATCATCATCTACCTCCTTAGACAAAATTTTGCAGTTCCACACCGTTCCAACCATCATCTTCTTGTGACCGTGGCTGCTCTAAGTTTTGTGCATCACTATTGAGCATCTCCTCCTGTCCGTCTTGGAACATGCAGGGTGAGAGGCCACAATCAAGAAATGATGTTGTAAAGAGCTCCTCTGAGTGTCCTAGTGTGGGATCACTGGTCTCCTGGGATTCAACATGGTGGGAGGAAGGAGGATCAGGGTGAAGATTAAGTGATCCAGTCTGTTGGTTGGTGAGATTGGACTTTGTTGATATATCTTAGTGTATACAGTGTGCTGGTGGACTCCTTGGTTTGCGATTACATTTCTTACTATGAATACAAATCATACCTTTAGGCTAAGTTCACACTAGGCATTTTTGCTCCGTTTTTTTTCTGCAGTAAAAGCTGCTGAAAAGAAGCATCACCAAAAACACATGACATTGGTATTGTCGACTACCCCCCTTATTAAGTGCCTTCCCAAGGGATCACCGACCCCTTTTCCTCCCAACCTCCGAATAACGACATGAGTCTCAAGTTGGATATAATTGGCCACAGCGGCCTTTATTATTACAAACAAAACATATAACCATAAACAGCTGGGAAGGGGTCCTTGAAGCTAAAATCTGGTGTCACCCATAGTATGAACAAGTGGACAAGAGACCAACCGTAGATTACTCTCAGCCGTTACCCCACAGGCTCGAGAGCACCAAAATACCCCGAAGGGTTACCATTGTCCACTTCCAACTTAGGAATCTGGCCCACCATTACCACGATTCCCCCAGATCACCAGACCCGCAACCAAAACTTAAACCAACTGGAGAGTCCGTATCCCGACGGACCCCCCAGGCCAATTTAGCACCAACTCCAAGGACCCCTCCCCCCGCCTACAGCCACTATGACCCGAAAGATAAAGACAAACCACCCGTGAACACAACAAAAAGGGGAGGGAGGGCGGGACTGCTCCAGATTCTGTAGAGCGGGAAGTGAACCGCTCCACCCCCCGCTCCCATCATCCCCTTCTCCACCACTACCCCTCCCCCTGGAACGAACGACACGCCCCCACCACTTGTCGCCTGCTCCAAACCCCCTGTCATGGCGGCTTCCACCTACGCCGCCCGGGGGGGGGGAGGGGCGGGCGGCTCGCTCCAGCCTGTCTTGACATTGGTATTGTCGACTACCCCCCTTATTAAGTGCCTTCCCAAGGGATCACCGACCCCTTTTCCTCCCAACCTCCGAATAACGACATGAGTCTCAAGTTGGATATAATTGGCCACAGCGGCCTTTATTATTACAAACAAAACATATAACCATAAACAGCTAGGAAGGGGTCCTTGAAGCTAAAATCTGGTGTCACCCATAGTATGAACAAGTGGACAAGAGACCAACCGTAGATTACTCTCAGCCGTTACCCCACAGGCTCGAGAGCACCAAAATACCCCGAAGGGTTACCATTGTCCACTTCCAACTTAGGAATCTGGCCCACCATTACCACGATTCCCCCAGATCACCAGACCCGCAACCAAAACTTAAACCAACTGGAGAGTCCGTATCCCGACGGACCCCCCAGGCCAATTTAGCACCAACTCCAAGGACCCCTCCCCCCGCCACCATGAGGATACTTGACCCCCTCAAGTAACCGAAACCCCACCAACCTTAACCGCTATGGCCCGCTCAATTCCCGACTGCAACCCCAAAGCCCACAAATCTATGCCTACCGCGTTTAGATGGACCCCGTCTCCCAAAAGAAATTGGTCACCACCGCGCTCCAACTCAAAATGGCGCACGGCCATTCCTCAGTTTCGCACAACAAAACCCGACACGGCCCGGTTCACCTTAATCCGGGCTCTATTTATCTTCTCCACCGACCTAGCGTGCCTCCAAGATGTACGAGGAACAATCTTGGACCACACGATCGACATCTCCCGAAACGAAACCCATAGCCGGAGCATGTCGTGTTTTATGTCCCGTATCAACTCTCGACAAGGACGAATTCCCAGGTCGTTTCCCCCAACGTGCAGAACCAAAATGTCAGGAGGCCTATCCAGACGAATGCCATTGTGTACCTCCTCCAGGACTCTGTTCCAACTTAAACCCCGAAACCCCAACCACCTGATGACGGCCACGTCCCTGGAAAACCCGAGCTGTCTTCCATCCTGCCTGACGTCGGCCCGTCTCGCGCCCCAGTACACATATGAGTGGCCGACGATCCACACCAACAACGAGGATGGACCTGAAAAACATAAACAACTTAGACAAAAGCCCACACACGCAAAATATCAACCATTCTCAGATGTTCAAGGCCTCACATAACTCCGATAGCGGCCGGATTCCCACCGCCCAATTCTTTGCACCACCTCCGGAGCCAACCCGTTTCGTGCCGCCTCGGTGGCAGCCCCAATCCTGAAAGAATGGGAGGCGAACCTGGCCGCATCTACCCCGATGGCCTTTAAACACTGCCGAAAAACCGCTACAAACTGATATTTGGACAGGAAAGACCCATCCTCGTGACACAACAAAGGCCCATCACCCCGCGGATGCAACCTAACAAAAACCTGCCAGCAACGAATAGGACACATAACAGAACCAGGAACTGCGCCCAAAACAACCTTTTTACCCCGCCCCATCTGATCTGTCTTAGACTTCCGAATCCAGAACTGCATTGACCCATCGGAAACAAAAACGTCCACCGCCCACAGGCCCCCTTGACGAACCGTAGTGGGCGACACCAGTTCCCCAATCCTCAACGCTCCGTAAAAGGCCAAGGAAAAAGCTAAGCGAAATAGCGCAACCTCGAAACTGGAAACGCATACGTCACTCAAATGTGCCCCCAACCGCTCCAACATTTCAAAGGACACCGGGCGCCTACAATCTCCTCGGCTGCCTGATCTTCTCAGCCCCTTCGCAGCCTGCTTCACCAGAAAGGACTTTGTCACGTCCTGAAAACCCCGAAGCCTGAAACCAAAGGCTAAAGCCGCAATCGTCCTATCCACCTTCGCTGCCGACCATCCCTGATCCGCCCCATGTCTCAACCACAGCAACAATGCCCCCACCTGATCAAAACCCGTACTCCCGACACCACAAGTCGCCAGCCAACTCTCCCAACTGTTCCATACCGCCTGATAAACCGACCACGTACTCGGGGCTAAAGACGCTTGGATTAAAGGCTCTGCAGCCCGGACACCACGTTCCAAAGTTCCGCCGGGCATTCCAGGCCTGTCTCCTCGGCATCCGGCGCCAGCGACCGGAAACGCTCCCACTGGAAACGAGACAAAGAATCGGCAACACAATTATTAACACCAGGCACATGCGAAGCTGTGAAATAAGCATTCAGGTGTAAACAAGACAAAACCAACTGCCGAAGCACTCTGATCACCGGGGGAGACGCCGTCGTCAAACTGTTAATGGCGCACACCACAGCCATATTATCACAGTTAAAGCGCACCCTTTTGTTCCGAAATTCGTCGCCCCAGATCCGCACCGCCACCAAAATCGGAAAAATTTCCAACAACGTGATGTTCCGCACCAAACCTGTTTCAACCCAGGCTTCTGGCCACCTGGCCGCACACCAACGGCCCCCAAAAAAGGCCCCAAAACCAATACCGCCTGAAGCGTCAGTGAACAAGTCTAAATCAGCATTGCCCACTGCCTCCTCCATCATCAATGAACGCCCGTTGTAACAGGACAAAAAACGGTCCCAAACCTCCAAGTCAGCCTTGTGCTCAGCTGACAAATGCACAAAATGATGCGGGGCGGTGACCCCGGCCGTAGCACTGGCCAATCTACGTGAAAAAATTCTCCCCATAGGAATAATTCGACACGCAAAATTCAACTTCCCCAAGAGCGACTGCACCTCACGCAGTGGCAATTTTTTCACACGCCTAGCTCGCGCCACCTCGTCCCTCAAACCCAAAACCTTGTCCACCGGCAACCTAAACTCCCACTTCTCAGAATCGATGACAATGCCCAAAAAAGACAAGCTCGTACACGGGCCCTCCGTCTTGCCCGGTGCCAACGGGACCCCGAAGCGCTCCGCCACCCAAACAACTGTCCTTAACAGGACCTCACAACATTGAGACTGCCCAGGGCCTATACACAAGAAGTCATCCAAATAATGGATTACTGAGTCTAAACCGGACACATCCCGCACCGCCCACTCCAGAAAGGAACTGAAAGCCTCGAAATAAGCACACGACAGTGAACAGCCCATCGGCAAACATCGATCAACGTAGAACGCACCGTCCCAATAACAGCCTAACAACCTCACGCTATCGGGATGAACGGGAAACAAACGAAAGGCCGACTCAATATCAGTCTTGGCCAACAACGCTCCCTTGCCGCAAATGCGCACCCACCTGGCTGCTTCATCAAATGAAGTATAAACCACCGAACAAAGCTCCGGATCAATCCCATCGTTAACCGACCTCCCCTTCGGGTATGACAAATGCTGAATGAGCCGGAACTTATTCGGCTCTTTCTTGGGCACAACGCCCAGGGGTGACACAACCAAATCCTCCAAAGGGGGGGTAAGAAAAGGACCAGACATCCTCCCCAACGCCACCTCTTTGCCCAACTTTTCAGACACCACCGAAGCGTGCAACCCGGCCGATTTCAGGTTCTTCAGCGTCGGTGGTATCGCAAAAAACGGAGCCGGTATAGAAAAACCAACATCAAACCCAGCCCGGAGCAACTCTGCCCCCTCCCTATAGGGATACCTATTTAGATAGGGGGCCATCGCGTCCAACCTCACTGGAGTCGCCCCCTTTGGGATTACCCTCAGGCTTCCCTTTCTTCTTAAAACATTTGGAGGCTCCGTGGGAGGCACCATTGCAGTGCGAGCACAAATGCTTGAACTTGCAAGTCGCCCCGAACTTACATTGGCCCTCGTTGAACTGCCAACACACGCCATGCTTCTGACTTCCGGATTGACCCGCCTGACCCCCGGCTCCCGCAGAGGAACCCTGTCCAAAGCCTTGGCCGGAAGTTCCAGCCCCCCCTTGAAAGGATTGACCAAACTTCGTCGGCGCCATTACGCGTAACCACAAACCGATGTCCTTCTGATCCCATCTGATCGCTGGACGAACCGCCTTCCGCTGCCGGAACTGCTCATCATACCTTGACCATGCTTGACCACCATAAACCCTATGCGCCTCCCCTATGGAATCCATATAACAAAACAAGGCTGAGCAATTCTCGGGAGCCTTTTCGCCAATAACACTTGCCAAAATCGCAAATGCCTGAAGCCAGTTCACAAACGTCTGAGGAATAAGCCGCCAACGCCGCTTCTCCTCATCCTCCTTCTTAGTATCCTCTTTTTTATTCTTGTCCAAGTTAAATTTCTCCAGTGGTAACAGTGAAAATATCTCCACGTACTCATCTTTCCAAATCTTCTCGCGCACTTCCTTCTTCAAATGCGCCCCCAACGGCCCTTCAAAGCACACCTACACCTCACCACGTGCCTTATCATCCAGCCGAATACCCCCTTCCTTCTCCTTCTCCGTCTGTACTGACACCGAGACCGGCTCGGCCGACCTACCCTGGTCACCTGAACCGCTGCCCAACAACGTTAACCCTGAATCGGACGATCCGAGGCAAGCTGACAAAGGGGACGGCCCTGCCCTACCACTGTTCAACCGTGACAACAACTCCCGCACCCCCGACAACAACTCACCCACTCCTTCCCGACTCGTATCCCCACGCACCGCGACTCCCTCGCCGCGCTCCACACACCCCCCAACCCGATCAACCGCAGTCATAATCGGCGTCGACAACGCCGGGGACAAACAAAACATAGAATGGTTCTCACCAGGCTGCAGGGGAGCTGCAGTCCCCCCAGCCGCAGACGTCGTCGCCGTCCCGCCGTCTCTTGCCTGCGAAGCCGTCTGCGTCCACCCGGACGTGGACCTCGCTCCTCACCGATCCAGCTGCTCTGCCCCCAGCAGAGGGGACCGAGCCGACTCCGTCACTCCAGGAGGCCGCCAGGAATCCGTCGGGCCCAGACCCGGACCCGCTGACCACAGCGCTGCCACCTGCCGCCATCCCATAGAGTGGTGCGGGCCCGATCGCAGGTGCATGGGGGGAATGGCGTGCCCCGGCTGAGTCTGGCAGCCCCGCCGAGTCTGGGGCGCCGCTTGCAACTAGGATGCTCCCCCGCTGTCTCGTGGCGCCGCCGGAACCAGGCCGCCCGGGGCAGGCGTAACCGCCGCGGCCCGCCGTGCCCATACCACGTCCAGCAGCCGCTCTGGCGCGCGTGGGACCAGACCCCCCAGTGGATGAGGGAGAGGGCCCAACTGCCGCCGCAGGCCCCAGCGCAGCAGGTGGATTCCTCCCGGACCGCGGCCTGCTGGGGCGCTTACACGCAGGCGCGCGGCCCGGAGGGTCCCGAGAGGGGCTCCTGCGCCGTCGCTGGGGAGTCGGCGCAGCATGGGGGGATAGCCGCTGAGGAGGTCGCACGCGCCTGGACCGCCGCTCGCCAGGCCCAGCCGCTGAGGGATCAGCGCCGCTGCCGCCGCCACCGCTGGAACCGCTCAATACCCCTGCTACCTGTGCCTCCAGCCAGCCGGGCGGCTGCGAAGCCGCCGCCGCCCGCAACTGCGAAAGCACTCTTTCTATGGCCGCCATTGCAGGAGGAACGGATGCTCCCTCCTGCTCCAGATTCTGTAGAGCGGGAAGTGAACCGCTCCACCCCCCGCTCCCATCATCCCCTTCTCCACCACTACCCCTCCCCCTGGAACGAACGACACGCCCCCACCACTTGTCGCCTGCTCCAAACCCCCTGTCATGGCGGCTTCCACCTACAGTGGGGCAAAAAAGTATTTAGTCAGTCAGCAATAGTGCAAGTTCCACCACTTAAAAAGATGAGAGGCGTCTGTAATTTACATCATAGGTAGACCTCAACTATGGGAGACAAACTGAGAAAAAAAAATCCAGAAAATCACATTGTCTGTTTTTTTAACAATTTATTTGCATATTATGGTGGAAAATAAGTATTTGGTCAGAAACAAAATTTCATCTCAATACTTTGTAATATATCCTTTGTTGCCAATGACAGAGGTCAAACGTTTTCTGTAAGTCTTCACAAGGTTGCCACACACTGTTGTTGGTATGTTGGCCCATTCCTCCATGCAGATCTCCTCTAGAGCAGTGATGTTTTTAGCTTTTCGCCTGGCAACACGGACTTTCAACTCCCTCCAAAGGTTTTCTATAGGGTTGAGATCTGGAGACTGGCTAGGCCACTCCAGGACCTTGAAATGCTTCTTACGAAGCCACTCCTTCGTTGCCCTGTTGGTGTGCTTTGGATCATTGTCATGTTGAAAGACCCAGCCACGTTTCATCTTCAATGCCCTTGCTGATGGAAGGAGGTTTGCACTCAAAATCTCACGATATATGGCCCCATTCATTCTTTCATGTACCCGGATCAGTCTTCCTGGCCCCTTTGCAGAGAAACAGCCCCAAAGCATGATGTTTCCACCACCATGCTTTACAGTAGGTATGGTGTTTGATGGATGCAACTCAGTATTCTTTTTCCTCCAAACACGACAAGTTGTGTTTCTACCAAACAGTTCCAGTTTGGTTTCATCAGACCATCGGACATTCTCCCAAAACTCCTCTGGATCATCCAAATGCTCTCTAGCAAACTTCAGACGGGCCCGGACATGCACTGGCTTAAGCAGTGGGACACGTCTGGAACTGCAGGATCTGAGTCCATGGTGGCGTAGTGTGTTACTTATGGTAGGCCTTGTTACATTTGTCCCAGCTCTCTGCAGTTCATTCACTAGGTCTCCCCGCGTGGTTCTGGGATTTGTGCTCACTGTTCTTGTGATCATTCTGACCCCACGGGGTGGGATTTTGCGTGGAGCCCCAGATCGAGGGAGATTATCAGTGGTCTTGTATGTCTTCCATTTTCTAATTATTGCTCCCACTGTTGATTTCTTCACTCCAAGCTGGTTGGCTATTGCAGATTCAGTCTTCCCAGCCTGGTGCAGGGCTACAATTTTGTTTCTGGTGTCCTTTGACAGCTGTTTGGTCTTCACCATAGTGGAGGTTGGAGTCAGACTGTTTGAGGGTGTGCACAGGTGTCTTTTTATACTGATAACAAGTTTAAACAGGTGCCATTACTACAGGTAATGAGTGGAGGAAAGAGGAGACTCTTAAAGAAGAAGTTACAGGTCTGTGAGAGCCAGAAATCGTGATTGTTTGTTTCTGACCAAATACTTATTTTCCACCATAATATGCAAATAAAATGATAAAAAAACAGACAATGTGATTTTCTGGATTTTTTTTTTCTCAGTTTGTCTCCCATAGTTGAGGTCTACCTATGATGTAAATTACAGACGCCTCTCATCTTTTTAAGTGGTGGAACTTGCACTATTGCTGACTGACTAAATACTTTTTTGCCCCACTGTACGCCGCCCGGGGGGGGGAGGGGCGGGCGGCTCGCTCCAGCCTGTCTTATTATGGTGCACTTTTGGTGTGTTTTATGGTGTGTATTTCATGATACCAAAGTTCAGCTTTGCTTTCACCACAGAAGCATGAACACAGGTTACCAATACAAGACATAAGTTCATGAATAAATACACCAAAAAAGAAAAAATATGCGGCACTCACCCTAGATTGGGTGACTCCAATGCCGCACCCTCTGTTGTACCGCACGCTCTAATGGACTTTTCCTGTTAAAGTTTCTTCAATAAATCACGATTCACACTGCCAATCTAGGGTGAGTGCCGCATATTTTTTCTTTTTTGGTGACTTTGGACTGCTTGTTATCTCTTATTATGCTGAGCACCCGAATCTAGAGGCAATCGTGAGTACCTGGTCTCAGTTAGCCCGCTAATAGTTCCGTCTGGTGGAATCAGTATTCACTCTAGTGTCGTCCATTCTGCTCCTGTGGTTTACGCTATTCATGAATAAATACACATACAAATGTAACATCTTATGGGGGTGAAGTGATCTGTAATAATATACCTAAGGCTAGGTTCACATTGCGTTAGTGCAATCCGTTTAGCGGATACACTAATGGAATGCGCTAATGTAATGTCCAAAAAGGGATTGCGTTTGGCGATCTCGCTAGTGCAGATGCCCGATCTGCGCTAGCGAAGAACGGACCCTGAACGCTACAAGCAGCGTTCAAGGTCCGTCAGAAAATAACGGGACATCGCTACCACATGCCAAAAATGGTATACGTTAGCGATGCATTAGATCACGTTAGTTACATTGCGGTCAATGGGTGCGCTAACGGGTCCGTTACATTGCGTTAGTTGCGACTTTTGTGCTATGTAACGGATTCCGTTAGCGGACACCCACTAACGCAATGTGAACCCAGCCTAAGACCCTGGCAGAGCATTGAGTTTGTAGGACACTCTAGCTTTCACACTTTGGACTGACAATGAGTTGCTCATGCATGGAGCACCCTCACAGGCATTGCTCAATTTCACACCTTTGTTGGACAATGTTTATTTGGTACCCATCAGTAATTCCATTCAACTGTACTAATTCAAACTACCTTCTGAGGAGACCAAGACAAGATATAGTAAAGCTGGAAAAAAAAAATAATAAATGGGTTTCATATACAGTGCAGTACTGCTGCACTTGTTATTTTCTTTTTCATTTTGTTAGCATTTTTTTTTATCACCCATTGCTTTCAATGGGTGAAAAACTGAAAAAACACTGAAAGACGTGACATACTCTATGTCCAAAAAAAACATGCAAAGCACAAAATACTGATGACAAAAACAAGCTGTGTGCATGAAATTTCTAAAATCTCATAGGCTTTGCTGGTACTGTAAAACGCGACAGAAAATAAGCATCAAAAAACATATTAAAAAAACGCAGCATATAAAAAAATGCAACAAAAATAACTAGTGTGAACTTGGCCTTAGAGAACAATCAAAAGTATCTGTCACTAATATTCTAGGGCTACCCTTTTATTAATAAAACTGTGGGCAGTCACAGACTGGTGATTTTTTAAAAATATTATTAAGAACAAAACTGCTCATAAGTAATCCCCAAACAAATTTTCATCAAAAAATCAATTTGTGGTGAATCTCAATACTGCAAGGCTTTTAATTGCCTCAAAATGGCCTGATTTTTGCTATAACAGAATCTCACAACCGTTTATGGCCACTCTCGCAGTTAAAGAGGGAGATCTCACTCTGTGTACAAACTCAGCGCTGCTGCATACTTTTGTAAGCGGTTTCCAGACAGTAACCTTATTACAGTTTAGTAGAATTTGTGACAGCGCTTGGTTAGTGTTACTATGAGAGATGCATGTCGCAAGTTCAGGTTTGACTTTTCCTAGAAGTTTTCCCTTTTGGGGACTTTAAGATTATTATGAGCAATTTTGTCACTGTATGATGATAGGTACTCTTTAAATGCTAATTAATAGAGTTCGTGCAAATTGATTTGCAGAAAGCAGTCTTGGCCGTTGGGTTGCAGCCACAAGAACTGCCTCCTACGTCCTGGTGTCTTTCGATTAGCCATCCTGGCGTGACATCATTGCTACAGTGTGATGCACATATGATGTTACACCAACCAAGATACTCAAGATATGTGCACACGTTGCGGATTTGGCTGCGGATCTGCAGCAGGTTGGCCACTGCGGATTCGCAGCTGTTTTCCATGCATTGTACAGTACCATGTAAACCTATGGAAAACAAAATCCACAGTGCAGATGCTGTGGAAAATACCGTGCGAAAACGGTTTACATCTGCTCCTCAATAGGAATCCGCAGGTATAAAACCACAGGTAGAGAATCCACACAAAAAACGCAGGAATCTGTGGTAAATCCGCGGTAAATCCGCAGGTAAAATGCAGTGCGTTTTACCTGCAGATTTTGCAAAATGGTGCGGAAAAATCCAACACGAATCCGCAACGTGTGCACATAGCCTCAAAAAGAAAGAAAAGGTTGCCTGGACATAGGGGGTGGTTCTCAGAGCTCCTGTCCAATAGCTAGAGATTGTTTACCTGGCCGCTGGACTGGGTCCTGATAGTCAATTCGCAACAACTCTTCTTAATGACACTTAAACATGGGTTATCTATATTTAGCTAGATAGGACATCATAGCGACATATTGTACTACATAAAGACGGCAGCATAGCATCAAGACATTCCATCTCCTAAAATTTGGGTGAAAAACAATTGAATGTTGACAGCTGCCATTTTTATAAACAGATTAAGATTCATGAATGTTAGACCTGTACTGTATTCACAACATGAGATTGTTGGAGATCAATAAAGGAATGGAATTTTTGTATCCAGGTTAAATGCCTTCTGTCAGCACTCAGAAGGAGTAGAAGCATAAGTAAAAGCACCCTCGGGTGGATGAAAGATGAGACACCCACTGAAGCCCAACACAGTACTACTCTCCAAATCAGATTTAAAGGGAGAGCAAAAAGTTTTGAAGGCTCAGGGATGAATGAACTTTCTGTGAAATCTTGCTACATGTCCTCCACATTTCTGGAAAGTGTGAATGTCACACAGCATTACATGTCCCAGATGTCAACTTTCCTTTTATCCTTACAAGCTGAGGGAATTTCACTAAAACAATTCCCAAAGCGGGAATGCTATGTTTTCATTTTGTTACAAAAAACAGAAAAGAGCTGTCCATTTCATGATGGAGTGTGTACTGCTTTCTAAATAAATACCCCACAATGGTTACAACTATCTGAAACTGATTAGGATGGACCAAATATCTACTATAAAAGTCATGGATATGTTGCAATGACCACAAATGTATCTTTATATTAATATTTCTACATGTACTGTATAAATAACAACACTGAATGTATCCAAGGGAAATCTGGAAAACAATAGAGCAATAATGGGTCTTACCCGGTATAATGTAATAAACAGGAAGTGCTGTACTCACTCACCTGGTGGGGTTGTGAGACCACAACATCATATAAGCTTAAAAACAATGGCTGCTGCAGGTCCATATGGTGAATAATAATAGAAGAGTAAAGTGCAGAGATGGACCTTTTTTTTTGCGCTGTCAAAGACACCAATATTGGTTTGCGATATTGAATAAAGAAGAATCCAGGAGGTGAATTGCAGGGAAATTGCGGTTTTATTGTCAATATGTTTCAAAGTTCACACACTTTTTCATCAGCACTAACCACATTGAATGTATAACGTGGAAATCCACAATTGCTCCAACCTTAGTTCCTCTAATTTTGGAATCTCTGATAGTCAGGGTATGTGCACACGTCAGGATTTCTTGCAGAAATTTCCTGAAGAAAACCGGAAATTTTCTGCAAGAAATCCGCATTTTTTTTTTTTTGCGTTTTTTTCCCGGTTTTTTTTTTTTAGCATTTTGCAAGCGAAATTAGCTTACAGAATGCTAAAGTTTTCCAAGCGATCTGTAGCATCGCTTGGAAAACTGACTGACAGGTTGGTCACACTTGTCAAACATAGTGTTTGACAAGTGTGACCAACTTTTTACTATAGATGCAGCCTATGCAGCATCTATAGTAAAAGATAGAATGTTTAACCCCTTCACGACCGGGGGATTTTTCGTTTTTCCGTGTTCGTTTTTCGCTCCCCTCCTTCCCAGAGCCATAACTTTTTTATTTTTCTGTCAATTTGGCCATGTGAGGGCTTATTTTTTGCGGGACGAGTTGTACTTTTGAACGACATCATTGGTTTTAGCATGTCGTGTACTAGAAAACGGGAAAAAAATTCCAAGTGCGGTGAAATTGCAAAAAAAGTGCAATCCCACATTGGTTTTTTGTTTGGCTTTTTTGCTAGGTTCACTAAATGCTAAAACTGACCTGCCATTATGATTCTCCAGGTCATTACGAGTTCATAGACACCTAACATGACTAGGTTATTTTTTATCTAAGTGGTGAAAAAAAATTCCAAACTTTGCTAAAAAAAAAAAAAAAAAATTGCGCCATTTTCCGATACTCGTAGCGTCTCCATTTTTCATCATCTGGGGTTGTTTGAGGGCTTATTTTTTGCGTGCCGAGATGACGTTTTTAATGATAGCATTTCGGTGCAGATACGTTTTTTTGATCGCCCGTTATTGCATTTTAATGCAATGTTGCGGCGACCAAAAAAACGTAATTCTGGCGTTTCGAATTTTTTTCCCGCTACGCTGTTTAGCGATCAGGTTAATACTTTTTTTAATTGATAGATCGGGCGATTCTGAGCGCGGCGATACCAAATATGCGTAGATTTGATATTTTTTTTATTGATTTATTTTGATTGGGGCGAAAGGGGGGTGATTTAAACTTTTATGTTTTTTTTATTTTTTTCACATTTTTTTAAACTTTTTTTTTTAACTTTTGCCATGCTTCAATAGCCTCCATGAGAGGCTAGAAGCAGGCATAGCACGATCGGCTCTGCTACATAGCAGCGATCTGCTGATCGCTGCTATGTAGCAGAATTGCACGTGTGCTGTGAGCGCCGACCACAGGGTGGCGCTCACAGCGACGGGCAATCAGTAACCATAGAGGTCTCAAGGACCTCTATGGTTACCATTCACAAGCATCGCCGACCCCCGATCATGTGACGGGGTCGGCGATGACGTCATTTCCGGCCGCCCGGCCGGAAGCGGTAGTTAAATGCCGCTGTCTGCGTTTGACAGCGGCATTTAACTAGTTAATAGGTGCGGGCAGATCGCGATTCTGCCCGCGCCTATTACGGGCACATGTCAGCTGTTCAAAACAGCTGACATGTCCCGGCTTTGGTGCGGGCTCACCGCGGAGCCCTACATCAAAGCAGGGGAGCCGGCATCGGACGGTATAGTACGTCCGATGCCGGTAAGGGGTTAAAAATAATAAAAAATATTTAAAAAATGGTTATACTCACCTGCAGACAGCCGATCTCCTCAGCGGCGTCCGTTCCTATAGATGGTGTGTGTGTGCAGGACCTTCGATGACGTCGCCTGTCACGTGAGCGGTCACGCGACCAATCCCAAGACGGCGACATCATCACAGGTCGTTCACACAGAGCATCTATAGGAATGGAAGCGGCAGCATGCACCGATGAGAAGCGGGAGGACTCTGGGGCCATCAGAGGGTGAGTATATCACTATTTTTTATTTTAATTCTTTTTTTTACCAATTATATGGTGCCCAGTCCATGGAGGAGAGTCTCCTCTCCTCCACCCTGGGTACCAACCGCACATAATCTGCTTACTTCCCGCATGGTGTGCACAGCCCCTTGCGGAAAGTAAGCAGATCAATGCATTCCTAGGTGTGCGGAATCCCTGTAATTCTGCAAATTTAATGAACATGTTGCTTTTTTTTCCGCAATGCAATTTTTTTGCGGAAAAAAATGCAACATTTGCACAAGAAATGCGGAATACACTGTAAATAATAGGAGGCATATGTAAGCATTTTTTTGCATTTTTTTTGCGTTTTTATCACACTTTATAGCAGAAAAAAAGCGAAAAAAACGGAAAAAATACTGAACGTGTGCACATGGCCTCAGGGTTGTAATTTTCATTAGGTCAAGCGGCATGTCCCTATGGTTAGAAATGTTTTAGAGATACTGGGACCTATCAGTAAGGGCTGGATTGTAGATAATTAGGGTTTAGCGTAGTGACTCGATTTTGTTCTTTTTTCATACAGTGTAGCTCTATACTGTCAATGTTAAAAATTACCTATACTGCATTCAGACACCTCTTGTGAAAGCTCAAGTATCAATGAAAGGCCACATGTCTCTCTACATTATGTTATAATAATAATCTTTATTTTTATATAGCGCTAACATATTTGGCCTTTGAAGATGGGGCTCATAATCTAAATTTCAGTATGTCTTTGGAATGTGGGAGTAAGCTGAAGAACCCGGAGGAAACCCACACATACACAAACTCCTTGCAAATGTTGTTCTTGGTGGGATTTGACCCCAGGACTCCAGCGCTGTAAGGCTGCAGTGCTGACCACTGAGCCACCAGGCTGCCCATGAGCTGCATTCTCCTGCGATATAAACCTGGTTCTATTTGCAGTAGGAAAAAAACACCTAAAATGCAGCCCCATCTTTAAAGCTATATGTACCTGGTACTGAAGTCCTTGAAATCCATGGGGTCTTAGCATGGTCTCCCTGTAAGGGTGGAGTGGGAATTTTCTCTGGAAAAAAATCTATATTTTCTAGATTTTTCTTGGGTTTCACTTTAAATACTGGTGCTTACAATCTAGGCTGACCTGATAATAAAGGTACTTAAAATCCAAGGTAACATGTCAATATTTAGTTTACTTCTTAGACAAAAAAGCAGCCATTTGCCTCATATTAACTTAAATGATAATAGTGTATTATAATTCTGTTGCAGCAAAATTTGTCCTCTAACAATTTTAAATGTGTAAAAATACACAATACAGTAAATGATAAACTACAGTAATTTCTTCTTTTACATAGAAACTGTCAACCAAGAATCAAGCTACCGTATATATGATTTATTTCATGTAGGATTATTTTTTTAATAGGATTCCACTTCTTTAAGATTCTCTAAAACCATAGAGGTCATAGTTCTCCAGCTAAAGAAGAATTTAGCATGTTACCTTTCCTTTCTTGTGATTTGAAATGAGAATTAGATCCCTTTAAGGTGTCTCAAAAATAGTAGTTCTTGATAATCCAAAGAATAAAAAAAAATGTGAGGTGCAAGGTTTATTAACATTAGTCTATTCCTATATAGCAGACTGACGGCTATAAATATAAGTATCTAAAAAGCAAAATATGTTTGGTGTGGTGAAATCTCACCATAAGGAAATGAGCACATTTACTCTTATCTCCGTCATCTGTTTGATAATTCCTTCGACAAAGATTATTGGAATGTATTGTGTGTTAGGCACTGCAAGCCAATGCCTAATGGTGACATTGATTGAGAGGCAGATTTGTCCTGGCATACAACAAATGACAACTTTTACTTATTTTTGCCATAAAAAAAGAAGACTGGGAACTGACACAATAATTAACTGAAGTTCATCTGCGGTAGAAATAAATTATGTGGATGAACACTTTCCCGTCAACTCTGGTGACCCAGAGAAAGAATAGTGTATCAGTCAAGATACATTGGTGGGGAGGGTGGATGGTGCATTAGTTACACCTTGTATACAGGTTACCAATCTGAGGGTTTGCAAAGTAGAATAATTAGTAACTAAATCCAGACTGTTAATCATATAAATTGGGTTAATGGGTCTTTGTACGATTAAAAATGCAATATAGAAGACTTCACATTGATGAATTATAGGTTATTTTACAATCTAATATATATATATATATATATATATATATATATATATATATATACAGTCATGGCCAAAAGTATTAACACCCCTGCAATTCTGTCAGATAATACTCCATTTTCTTCCTGAAAATGATTGCAAACACAAATTGTTTGGTATTATTATCTTCATTTAATTTGTCTTAATTGATAAAACACAAACAGAATTGTCCTAAAGGCAAATTGGATATAATTCCACACCAAACATAAAAAAGGGGGTGGACAAAAGTATTGGCACTGTTCGAAAAATCATGTGATGCTTCTCTAATTTGTGTAATTAACAGCACCTGTAACTTACCTGTGGCACCTAACAGGTGTTGGCAATAACTAAATCACACTTACAGCCAGCTGACATGGATTAAAGTTGACTCAACCTCTGTCCTGTGTCCTTGTGTGTACCACATTGAGCATGGATAAAAGAAAGAAGACCAAAGAACTGTCTGAGGACTTGAGAAACCAAATTGTGAGGAAGCATGAGCAATCTCAAGGCTACAAGTCCATCTCCAAAGACCTGAATGTTCCTGTGTCTACCGTGCGCAGTGTCATCAAGAAGTTTAAAGCCCATGGCACTGTGGCTAACCTCCCTAGATGTGGACGGAAAAGAAAAATTGACAAGAGATTTCAACGCAAAATTGTGCGGATTTTGGATAAAGAACCTCGACTAACATCTAAACAAGTTCAAGCTGACCTGCAGTCCGAGGGTACAACAGTGTCAACCCGTACTATCTGTCGGCGTCTGAATGAAAATGGACTGTATGGTAGGAGACCCAAGAAGACCCCACTTCTTACCCCGAGACATAAAAAAGCCAGACTGGAGTTTGCCAAAATGTACCTGAAAAACCCTAAAACGTTTTGGAAGAATGTTCTCTGGTCAGATGAGACAAAAGTAGAGCTTTTTGGGCAAAGGCATCAACATAGAGTTTACAGGAGAAAAAAAGAGGCATTCAAAGAAAAGAACACGGTCCCTACAGTCAAACATGGCAGATGTTCCCTGATGTTTTGGGGTTGCTTTGCTGCCTCTGGCACTGGACTGCTTGACCGTGTGCATGGCTATATGAAGTCTGAAGACTACCAACAAATTTTGCAGCATAATGTAGGGCCCAGTGTGAGAAAGCTGGATCTCCCTCAGAAGTCATGGGTCTTCCAGCAGGACAATGACCCAAAACACACTTCAAAAAGCACTAGAAAATGGCTTGAGAGAAAGCACTGGAGACTTCTAAGGTGGCCAGCAATGAGTCCAGACCTGAATCCCATAGAACACCTGTGGAGAGATCTAAAAATGGCAGTTTGGAGAAGGCACCCTTCAAATATCAGGGACCTGGAGCACTTTGCCAAAGAAGAATGGTCTAAAATTCCAGCAGAGCATTGTAAGAAACTCATTGATGGTTACCAGAAGTGGTTGGTCGCAGTTATTTTGGCTAAAGGTTGTGCAACCAAGTATTAGGCTGAGGGTGCCAATACTTTTGTCTGGCCCATTTTTGGAGTTTTGTGTGAAATGATCAATGTTTTGCTTTAGCTTCATTCTCTTTTGTGTTTTTTTCATTTAAGACAAATTAAATGAAGATAATACCAAATAATTTGTGTTTGCAATCATTTTCAGGAAGAAACTGAGTTTATCTGACAGAATTGCAGGGGTCAATACTTTTGGCCATGACTGTATGTATATATACTTTTATACAATACTTTTGGCCAATACAGTCATGGCCAAAAGTATTGACACACCTGCAATTCTGGCAGATAAACTCAATTTCTTCCTGAAAATGATTGCAAACACAAATTCTTTGGTATTATATATAAAATTTTATAGCTACCATGTGGGACATAGATGATATTTTCAATACATTGCTCAGGAAGTAAACTTTTCGACTGACTGCGGTGGCCTACCAGAGTGTGGTGCAAGATACTGGGGGTCAGAGAACAACAAACGGAGTACAATGGAGCAATGTATAGCGTTTTTATGCTTCAATAGTGTGGAAGGTACAGAATCTAGTTGCTAAAAACTAGCCAGCATTCTCAAGTCCTGAAGTTGTTATTATTATTGTTGTTTTTCATATGACACTGCAGAAGCCAATCCACATCCTTGACTGATTAACTGATCACCAAACTATGTAGTATAATGCAGCCTATGGCAGATATCCATAATTTACAAGCTGACTTGGACAAACTGAGTGTTTGGACATCTAGATGAAGTTCAATTTTGAAAAATGTGCATATACCTGGGTACTAATAATATACTATCATAATAACTATAATATTCTATGTGGAGTAAAGCAAAGATTTACTTATATAGAAGAATCTGGATGTACTTGTAAATCGCAGCTTAAACCGCATATAATGTTAATCAGCAGCATCAGAGGCCATCAGGATATTGTCATGTGTTAAGAAAAGATATGAACTTGCGGGACAAATTACTACCACTTTGCTAAATTATTGAAACCATCTGCTCTAAGCAGATCAGTTCTAGGCACCAGTTCATAGAAAGGATGCCCTGGAATTAGAAAAGGTAGAAGTAATATCTTAGTTATGATGAAAGGTTAAAAGAATTACATTTATTTAGTCTTAAGGGGAATCTGTCAATAGGATCATTTCTCCTAAGCTCAATAAAATGATACCTTGATATCTGTGATCCGATGTCTTATTCCAGAAAAATCCATGTTTTTCTTATATGTAAATGAGCTGTTTCAAGCAATGGGGCGAACACTGATCTGCATGAGAATCTAAGCTTATTTTACACGAAATAGGGAGTTACCAGTGTGATGTGTAATGGCCGCTCTCTGCTCTCCTGATCTCACTGTAGAGCTGTGTGTGATTATATCTGACACAGCTGCAGGTTCCTCTCAGCTTCCATATCAGAGGCAGCCAGTGGTGTAATATTGTTAAAATACAGCAGAGATCAGAGAGCTGCAAAAAATTGTGTTTGTAAGGAAACAAAATTCAAATCTACTGTTCCATGTTAGTTACTTGTCTCATACTGGTAACTCTCTCTTTGATGTAAAATAGTCTCTGGAGGCAGATTCTCATGCACATCAGTGTCCGTCCTTAGATCTTAACAGCTCCTATACATATAAGAAAAATGTGGATTTCACTAGAATAGAACATTGGATATGCACATATCAAGGTATCATTTTTTCCCGCGTGCCCATATAGATGGCTTAGGAGGGTTTATCGTACTGACAGATTCCCTTTAAGATGAGATGGCTAAGGGCAGGCATGATTCACTTGCAAAAATGCTAAAATCAACCATAGAAAAAATATAGACAAAAGTTGTTTCATGTAAAACCCTTTGATAGATAAGGAGGCTCTACCTTTGTTTGGAGTAAAAAAAGGTTCAAGCTGATCACAGTGGCAACTATTATTAGGTTCGGAAAAAGTTATTATGATTTTTTAGAAGAAAATGACAAATACTTATATAAATATATAAAATTCTTATGCTGAATATTGATCCAATTGATCAACACTCAGGATTAGAAGGAAACATTTCACACATCAGATTGGTTTATGTATTATGGTTGTACCAATACACCTTCCCTCTCCCATTCCTTGGTTAAACCTGGTCTTTTTTCAACTATACTATGTAACAATAGATTAACTGCTAGCTGCACAGAATAAAAGTAAGGATATGTTCACACATGGTCGATTGGTTGCTCTTTTAATTACCGAAAAACCTGTTCTATACAGGTGAATGGAGATTTCTTCAACATGCACATGGAGTTTTGGAAACCCCATTTAGTTGTATAGATTATTCTCAGAAATGTCTTCAAAACATCTGGTATATGTGCATATGGACTAAGTGATATACATTTGTCCTAGACATATCTTGTGATGATGACACTTTTGAGAAATAATATTTCTTATACTGTAGGAACTTAATAATGCTCCAAATTGAATACATGAGGTTTTTCATGTCAGGCATTATACACTGTGTGTGTTCCCATTCAGCTGCAGTACATTGAGACTTATCTTATGTTTGCCTCAGCTGAATGTACTGGTTACAGTCTTATGGCAACTTAATATCAAACTATATAATTTTAATGCTGTTATAGAATATATGCTGTTCACTCCACAGTGTAATAAAAAAAAATAAGTAGATGGGCGCTCGCTTTTTTAAAGGCTGCCAAAAAGATAATTGCTGCTGACTCTTGTTTCAAAGTAGACACAGAATAGCAATTTAGCATTACTTGTTATTAATTGCTATTTTATTGGATCCTTGCCTCCTTATCCAAAGACATTAAAATGCTACGCCTACAGGTGATGCTGTAGTAAGTGCAATGTCCAGGGCATAAGACTATTGATTAATGAAGACATCCAATCTTACAGGGGTAGGTTAACTCGTGGACACACTCTTGAGAGTACAAACTAATAGACAGTTGTTTAAGGATATCCTCAATATACAAGTGCAGACATTTCTGACAACTAATGATACATCTGTCTGTCATTTTATACTCTTTACAGGATTGGAAAACTACATAATGGACATTAAATGGAAACTGATCCATTCAGAAACTCACTGCACTAAGTGATGTGTGACTTCAAGGCTAAAGGTGAATAGGTTATTGCCCCTCTTATGTTAAGGAGAAAGTCCCGATACATAATTGTATCTCATATAAAAGAAATGTAGCGTCTACACCTGGCTGGCTTTATGTGACGTAGCGTCGACAACTAGCTGGCTTTATGTGACATAGCGTCAACACCTTGCTGGCTTTATGTGATGTAGGGTCGACACCTGGCTGGTTTTGCGTGAAGCAGCATCGACACCTGGCTGGCTTTATGTAACGCAGCGTCAACACCTGGCTAGCTTTATGTGGCATAGCGTCAACACCTAGCTGGCTTTATGTGATGTAGGGTCGACACCTGGCTGAGTTTATGTGACGCAGCGTCGACACCTGGCTGGCTTTATGTGACGTAGCATCAACACCTGGCTGGCTTTATGTGACATAGCATCGACACCTGGCTGGCTTTATGTGATGTAGCATCGACACCTGGCTGGCTTTATGTGATGCAGCGTCAACACCGGGCTGACTTTATGTGGCATAGCGTCAACACCTAGCTGGCTTCATGTGATGTAGGGTCGACACCTGGCTGACTTTATGTGATGTAGCATCGACATCTGGCCGGCTTTATGTGACGCAGTGTCAACACTGGGCTGACTTTATGTGGCATAGCATCAACACCTAGCTGATTTTATGTGACATAGGGTTGACACCTGGCTGACGTTGGGTGATGTAGCGTCGACACCTGGCTGGCTTTATAATAATAATAATAATAATAATAATAATCATCTTTATTTTTATATAGCGCTAACATATTCCGCAGTGCTTTACATTTTGCACACATTATCATTGCTGTCCCCGATGGGGCTCTGTTGTGAATTCTGTGGCTGAGTTCACTTCTGTGGTCACAAGTGGTATTGCAGTCTCTGGGCTTCCTCCCTCAGGTGTTTTGGTGAGCTTGTTGGCTGCCTTGCTATTTAGCTCCACCTGAGTCTGTCTTCCTTGCTCCTTGTCAATGTTCCAGTGTTGGATCAGAGCTACTGCATCTTTCCTTGGGCCTGCTGCTCAGCTAGATAAGTGCTTCTAGTTTGTTTTCTGTTTTTTCTGTCCAGCTTGCTATTAACTTTTGCTGGAAGCTCTGAGAAGCAAAGGGGTGCACCGCCGTGCTGTTAGTTCGGCACGGTGGGTCTTTTTGCCCCTTTGCGTGGTTTTCGTTTTAGGGTTTTTTGTAGACTGCATAGTTCTCTTTGCTATCCTCGCTCTGTCTAGAATATCGGGCCTCACTTTGCTGAATCTATTTCATTCCTACGTTTGTCTTTTCATCTTGCTAACAGTCATTATATGTGGGGGGCTGCCTATTCCTTTGGGGTATTTCTCTGAGGTAAGTCAGGCTTGTATTTCTATCTTCAGGCTAGTCAGCTCCTCAGGCAGTGCCGAGTTGCATAGGTAGTTGATAGGCGCAATCCACTGCTGCTTATAGTTGTGTGAGGATAGATCAGGTACTGCAGTCTACAGAGATTCCACGTCTCAGAGCTCGTCCTATTGTTTTTGGTTATTGCCAGATCTCTGTATGTGCGCTGATTACTGCACGCTGTGTTGCCTGATTGCCAGCCATAACAGTACAAGGAGCCCTCCAATGATTTCCAATAGAGGGAAAAAAGAAATCCTGACATCATTTTTTTTTCTTAGCTCTGTCTTCAGTCTTTTTTTTCCCCTAGACATTAGAGTGCTTCAGGACACAGCTGTGGACATGGATATTCAGGCTCTGTGCTCCTCAATGGATAATCTCGTTGTAAATGTACAAAAGATTCAAGATACTATTGATCAGAAATCGATGCTAGAACCAAGAATTCCGATTCCTGATTTGTTTTTTGGTGACAGAACTAAGTTCCTGAGCTTCAGAAATAATTGTAAGCTATTTTTGGCCTTGAAACCTCATTCTTCTGGTAATCCTATTCAACAGGTTTTGATTATTATTTCTTTTTTGCGCGGCGACCCACAGGACTGGGCGTTTCTCTTGCACCAGGAGATTCTGCATTGAGTAATGTTGATGCATTTTTCCAGGCGCTGGGATTGCTTTACGATGAGCCTAATTCAGTGGATCAAGCTGAGAAAAATCTGCTGGCTTTATGCCAGGGTCAGGATGATGTAGAAGTATATTGTCAGAAATTTAGGAAATGGTCAGTACTCACTCTGTGGAATGAATCTGCACTAGCGGCTTTGTTCAGAAAGGGTCTCTCTGAAGCTCTTAAGGATGTAATGGTGGGATTTCCTATGCCTGCTGGTTTGAATGAGTCTATGTCCTTGGCCATTCAGATCGGTCGTCGCTTGCGCGAGCGTAAATCTGTGCACCATCTGGCGGTATTGTCTGAGAGTAAGCCTGAGCCTATGCAGTGCGACAGGACTATGACTAAAGTAGAACGGCACGAACACAGACGTCTGAACAGACTGTGTTTCTATTGTGGTGATTCTACTCATGCTATTTCTAATTGTCCTAAACGCACTAGGCGGTTCGATAGCTCTGCCGTTATTGGTACTGTACAGTCCAAATTCCTTTTGTCCATTACCTTAATGTGCTCTTTGTCATCATATTCTGTCATGGCGTTTGTGGATTCAGGCGCTGCCCTGAATCTGATGGATTTGGATTATGCTAAACGTTGTGGATTTTTCTTGGAGCCTTTGCGGTGTCCTATTCCGTTGAGAGGAATTGATGCTACACCTTTGGCCAAGAATAAGCCTCAGTACTGGGCCCAGCTGACCATGTGCATGGCTCCTGCACATCAGGAAGTTATTCGCTTTTTGGTACTGCATAATTTGCATGATGTGGTCGTGTTGGGGTTGCCATGGCTACAAACCCATAATCCAGTATTGGATTGGAACTCTATGTCGGTAACCAGCTGGGGTTGTCAGGGAGTACATGGTGATGTTCCATTTTTGTCTATTTCGTCATCCATTCCTTCTGACATCCCAGAGTTCTTGTCGGACTTTCAGGATGTATTTGAAGAGTCCAAGTCTGATGCCCTACCTCCGCATAGGAATTGTGATTGTGCTATCGATTTGATTCCTGGTAGTAAATTCCCTAAGGGTCGTTTATTTAATTTGTCCATACCTGAACACACCGCTATGCGCAGTTATGTGAAGGAGTCCCTGGAGAAGGGACATATTCGCCCATCGTCGTCACCATTGGGAGCAGGGTTCTTTTTTGTAGCCAAGAAGGATGGTTCGCTAAGACCGTGTATTGATTACCGCCTTCTTAATAAGATCACTGTTAAGTTTCAGTATCCCTTGCCATTGATTTCTGACTTGTTTGCTCGGATTAAGGGGGCTAGTTGGTTTACTAAGATTGATCTTCGTGGTGCGTATAATCTGGTGAGAATCAGGCAGGGAGATGAATGGAAAACGGCATTTAATACGCCCGAGGGTCATTTTGAGTATCTGGTGATGCCGTTCGGACTTGCCAATGCTCCATCTGTTTTTCAGTCTTTTATGCATGACATTTTCCGTGAGTATCTGGATAAATTCTTGATTGTTTACTTGGATGACATTTTGATCTTCTCAGATGATTGGGAGTCTCATGTGAAGCAAGTCAGAATGGTTTTCCAGGTACTGCGTGCTAATTCCTTGTTCGTGAAGGGATCAAAGTGTCTCTTCGGTGTGCAGAAAGTTTCATTTTTGGGGTTCATCTTTTCCCCTTCTACTATCGAGATGGATCCGGTTAAGGTTCAGGCCATCCAGGATTGGACTCAGCCGACATCTCTAAAAAGTCTGCAGAAATTCCTGGGCTTTGCTAATTATTATCGTCGCTTCATCTGTAATTTTTCTAGCATTGCCAGACCATTGACCGATTTGACCAAGAAGGGTGCTGATTTGGTTAATTGGTCTTCTGCTGCCGTGGAAGCTTTTCAGGAGTTGAAGCGTCGTTTTTGCTGTGCCCCTGTGTTGTGTCAACCTGATGTTTCTCTTCCGTTCCAGGTCGAGGTTGATGCTTCTGAGATTGGTGCAGGGGCGGTTTTGTCACAGAGAGGTTCTGGTTGCTCAGTGTTCAAACCATGTGCTTTCTTTTCCAGGAAATTTTCTGCTGCTGAGCGTAATTATGATGTGGGCAACCGAGAGTTGCTGGCCATGAAGTGGGCATTCGAGGAGTGGCGTCATTGGCTTGAGGGTGCTAAGCATCGCGTGGTGGTTTTGACTGATCATAAGAACCTTACTTATCTTGAGTCTGCCAAACGCTTGAATCCTAGACAGGCCCGTTGGTCGTTATTTTTTGCTCGTTTTGATTTTGTGATTTCATACCTTCCGGGCTCTAAAAATGTGAAGGCGGATGCTCTGTCTAGGAGTTTTGTGCCCGACTCTCCGGGGTTATCTGAGCCGGCGAGTATCCTCAAGGAAGGAGTCATTGTGTCTGCCATCTCCCCTGATTTGCGGAGAGTGTTGCAGAAATTTCAGGCTAATAAACCTGATCGTTGTCCGGCCGAGAAACTGTTCGTCCCTGATAGGTGGACTAGTAAAGTTATCTCTGAACTTCATTGTTCGGTGCTGGCCGGTCATCCAGGAATCTTTGGTACCAGGGAGTTGGTTGCTAGATCCTTCTGGTGGCCATCTCTGTCACGGGATGTGCGTGCTTTTGTGCAGTCCTGTGGAATTTGTGCTAGGGCTAAGCCCTGCTGTTCACATGCCAGTGGGTTGCTTTTGCCCTTGCCAGTCCCGAAGAGGCCTTGGACACATATTTCGATGGATTTCATTTCTGACCTTCCCGTTTCTCAAAAAATGTCGGTCATTTGGGTGGTCTGTGATCGCTTTTCTAAAATGGTCCATCTGGTGCCCTTGGTTAAATTGCCTTCCTCCTCTGATTTGGTGCCTTTGTTCTTCCAGCATGTGGTTCGTTTACATGGCATTCCTGAGAATATTGTTTCTGACAGAGGTTCCCAGTTTGTCTCGAGGTTCTGGCGAGCCTTTTGTGGTAGGATGGGCATTGACCTATCTTTTTCCTCGGCCTTCCATCCTCAGACTAATGGCCAGACCGAACGAACCAATCAGACCTTGGAAACATATCTGAGATGTTTTGTTTCCGCTGACCAGGATGATTGGGTGTCATTTTTGCCGTTGGCTGAGTTCGCCCTTAATAATCGGGCCAGCTCGGCTACCTTGGTCTCTCCATTTTTCTGCAATTCTGGGTTCCATCCTCGTTTCTCTTCAGGACAGGTTGAGTCTTCGGACTGTCCTGGTGTGGATTATGTGGTGGACAGGTTGCAGCAGATCTGGACTCAGGTAGTGGACAATTTGACCTTGTCCCAGGAGAAGGCTCAGCTTTTCGCTAATCGCAGACGCCGTGTGGGACCCCGACTTCGTGTTGGGGATCTGGTTTGGTTATCTTCTCGTCATATTCCTATGAAGGTTTCCTCTCCTAAATTTAAACCTCGTTTTATTGGTCCGTATAGGATTTCTGAGATTCTCAATCCGGTGTCTTTTCGTCTGACCCTCCCAGACTCCTTTTCCATACATAATGTATTCCATAGGTCGTTGTTGAGGAGATACGTGGCACCTATGGTTCCATCTGTGGAGCCTCCTGCCCCTGTTTTGGTGGAGGGGGAATTGGAGTATATTCTGGAGAAGATTTTGGATTCTCGTGTCTCTACACGGAAACTCCAGTATCTGGTCAAATGGAAGGGTTATGCTCAGGAAGATAATTCCTGGGTTTTTGCCTCTGATGTCCATGCCCCAGATCTTGTTCGTGCCTTTCATGTGGCTCATCCTGGTCGGCCTGGGGGTTCTGGTGAGGGTTCGGTGACCCCTCCTCAAGGGGGGGTACTGTTGTGAATTCTGTGGCTGAGTTCACTTCTGTGGTCACAAGTGGTATTGCAGTCTCTGGGCTTCCTCCCTCAGGTGTTTTGGTGAGCTCGTTGGCTGCCTTGCTATTTAGCTCCACCTGAGTCTGTCTTCCTTGCTCCTTGTCAATGTTCCAGTGTTGGATCTGAGCTACTGCATCTTTCCTTGGGCCTGCTGCTCAGCTAGATAAGTGCTTCTAGTTTGTTTTCTGTTTTTTCTGTCCAGCTTGCTATTAACTTTTGCTGGAAGCTCTGAGAAGCAAAGGGGTGCACCGCCGTGCTGTTAGTTCGGCACGGTGGGTCTTTTTGCCCCTTTGCGTGGTTTTCGTTTTAGGGTTTTTTGTAGACTGCATAGTTCTCTTTGCTATCCTCGCTCTGTCTAGAATATCGGGCCTCACTTTGCTGAATCTATTTCATTCCTACGTTTGTCTTTTCATCTTGCTAACAGTCATTATATGTGGGGGGCTGCCTATTCCTTTGGGGTATTTCTCTGAGGTAAGTCAGGCTTGTATTTCTATCTTCAGGCTAGTCAGCTCCTCAGGCAGTGCCGAGTTGCATAGGTAGTTGATAGGCGCAATCCACTGCTGCTTATAGTTGTGTGAGGATAGATCAGGTACTGCAGTCTACAGAGATTCCACGTCTCAGAGCTCGTCCTATTGTTTTTGGTTATTGCCAGATCTCTGTATGTGCGCTGATTACTGCACGCTGTGTTGCCTGATTGCCAGCCATAACAGGGCTCACAATCTAAATTCCCTATCAGTATGTCTTTGGAAGTATGGCTAGCTTTATGTGGCATAGCATGAACACCTAGCTGATTTTATGTGACATAGGGTTGAGACCTGGCTGACGCTGGGTGATGTAGCGTCGACTCCTGGCTGGCTTTACGAGGCAGCATCGACACCTGGCTGACTTTATGTGATGCAGGGTCAACACCTGGCTGGCTTTATGTGGCATAGCATGAACACCTAGCTGACTTTATGTGATATAGGGTCAACACCTAACTGGCTTTATGTGACATAGGGTCGACACCTTGCTGGCTTTATGTGACGTAGCATCGACACCTAACTGGCTTTATGTGACATAGCGTCGACATCTGGCTGGCTTTATGTGAAGTAGTGTTGACACCTGGCTGGCTTTATATGACGTAGGGTGAACACCTAGCTGGCATTATGTGACGTAGGGTCAACACCTTGCTGGCTTTATGTGATGTAGTGTCGACACCTGGCTGGCTTTATGTGACATAGCATCGTCACCTGGCTGGCTTTATGTGAAGTAGTGTCGACACCTGTCTGTCTTTATGTGACGTAGGGTCAACACCTAGCTGGCTTTATGTGACCTAGGTCAACACCTTGCTGGCTTTATGTGATGTAGTGTCGGCATCTGGCTGGCTTTATGTGACATAGCGTCGACACCTGGCTGGCTTCATGTGACAAGGAAGCTACTGGCAAAATGCTGCAGAGAAATCACTTACCTGTATAATGAAAAACATGTAGCCTCTTGAGAGTGTTGGGACATTTTTTCCTTTGCTCTGCATTTACCTTCCACGAGCGCCACTATTTGGAGTACAGAGTGCTGACCTATCTTTCCTTCACTATACTTACCTGTATAATGGACTTACATGTAGCCTCCTATCATGCAGTAAAATTGCTATAAATCCTATGCAACCCTTTGGTGGTTTCCTTTGTGGCATTCTCACTCATTTTATAACATGTTTCATTATTATTAAAAAACAACAATGATATAAACTTGTATAGACTTTTATTGTCCAAATTGTATTTTAGCTTAGCATAATAGTCTTACCATGCAATTCATCACGCAGCAGCATATATAAAGAAAGCATTGTGTGCACTGCCTCTAGTGAGCAGGTTTTCAGCATTTTGTCTGAAGGCATAGCCTTTGTCAATGTCTTTACATAATGCTGTTCTCAAATATTTTATAATACATTTATAGTTAATTGCATTGATAAACGCGATCCCCTTTTAAATCTACATTAAAAGGGTTGTCTGGTCTTCTAATTAAAGTCTGTAGTCGCACTTTGTAATAAAATACTTCTGAATTCTTATCCAACACACACTGTCAGGATTCTCCATTACATATGCAATGTTTACCATATACATAGAAAGGGACAAATACAAGATATATCTTTATTCAAATTATTAAATAAAAAATTAGTAGTAGTAACTGACAATTTTACTGAACTGATTTTATATCTAAAATATTTTTTAAAATTGGAAAGACTATTATGAAAATACAATTTCACAAATTCTATCTATTTATCTATTTACAAAAAAAGTCTTAGCGGTATGAATAGATCTAAATACAGTATAATGACTAAGTTATATAATCTTCTAATAAACTTTTGCTTTAAACCCTCATCATTTTAAAGAGTTCTGTTAAATTAATTTCTAGAAAATCTTCAGTGGCTGGTATTGTGCATTTTCATTTCAGAAATCAATAGTACACACAAAAATAAGCAACTTTGTATTATATCTTAGATAAATATGCTACTATCTCCTTCTGGATTTATATTACACTTTCAATTCATGGGTAAAATATGTATTCAGTGAAGAGAGATGCTTACATTTCTTAGATGGGAGATATTGGTTGGTGCTTTAAAAATTTCAATTTTTAAGTCTTTCTTCACTGAATACAGATTTTACCTGTAAATTGAACATTTTGAAAATGAATAATTAGTCTTGGTGGAGAAAGAAGCAAATTTCTCCAATAAGATATATTACAAAGTTTCTTATTTTCATGCGTAGCATTGATTTATGAAAAATAAATCAATGAATAAAACGTTGATTACTCTTTAAGCTATAAACAATAATCTTTCCTTTACTGACTACAGGCAGAGTATCTTGAAAATACTTGGAAATTAAGATACAAAGCATAAAAGAAAAAGCTTTCCTTATGTAATTTTAAGCTATAGTTACATACGACCAGACACCCCCTTTTCACTATTTGTAGTTTGTGGCATATAGCTATTTGCAAAACATGAAATTTGTGACATTTTAAAAAATAAATTATTTGATCTTTAGATTAGTACTGACAACTAAAAAAAAATTTTTCTGTTTCAATACTGTTTTATTTCTTTGACCCTTTGAACAAAGTGTTCAGCGGTACGTATACTTAGATAGGAAATCTGATACATTTTGGGACAGATTGGTAGTACACCGCCCTTAAATAGATTTCTTTGACCTTGATACATGACAAAGGATTGCCTTACCAAATATAGGTCTAGGTTGCACTGCTATTATTTATCTGTACCAGGAAATGGTGACCCTGTACCCTGCATTTCTGGTAAATGTGTATCCTTGGGGATTACGTAAGCTTTTAACGGAATGTGGGCAAAACAAAGTTGGCCAAACCCAATGATTTTGCAAGCATCGGATAAAAATCTTAAGTTTATAAAGATTTCCGTACTGGGGTGGCTAGAAAAAAGAAGGCACTGTTAATCTAAAACAAGCCTAAAATTGAAAAAAGATGGTATGAAATATCCAAGCGTAGTCATAAAAGGTGACGATACCAAAAGTCTCCATATTGGAAGATAAACATAGCATGGTGAAGAGATGAGACCAACCTATTGATGGAGGCAGATAAATATCTCAGATAGCTGGGTGACAATAACAAGGACTCTAATTACATTTCTTTTCACCCTTTATCTAACCTCTGTAAAGATTGAAATCTCTTTGTATTGATAGGCAGGGGAGACCACATGGGAGCCTGTCATTATATTGTTTCCTCTTTCAAAAGTTCTTCTGATTCATCTTACAAAAATAATACACTTCAAAGAATGGATCATTAACCATTTCAAGTATAAAAAGGATCATCTAGCCAAGTAAAAAGTAAGAAAAACCCTCATCTTTCTAAAAAAAAGTAGTAAAAAGCTAATCTATCCACTGTTTGATACACATTTATTGTTATTAAATGTGTTTGACAAATACAATCATTCTTATACAGTCCGAAATGATATCACCATGTGTTAATTGCCATATAGTCTAAATTCCCTTTTATGTTCTTTAAAATATAAAATTGAACTAAAAAAATATTTTATAAACATACAAAGTGAAAATATTTGCAAAATCTTCAGGAGATTTATAACTTATTTTACATATGAATGTATGTGTACCAAATATGGTTAATTCAGCAATACCAAGGTTCGGTTATGACCTGCCAAGCAGCCTTGACCTCCCAGTGGATATTTTCTTGTTGTGGAAGACCTCAGTTATCTAGGTGAGACTAGTTTCATGGCATGTGCAACTTACCAACTGAGGTTAATAGGCAGTTATGGATTGTCAGAAATTGCAACATGAATTGTCCAGCTCAAAATCGGACTGACGCTGCTGACTGCTGAAAAGGTGAAAAGCAGTGTAACTACAGGTAAACCGTGTAACATGTTGTCCCTTTAAAACAATATATATTTTATTCAGAGATAATTTAAAAAATACCACTTCCCAGTGAACACAGAAAAATGGAATACATAAACGAATCCACTAGTGCACCTTTCCTCACAGATAGCCCTACACTCGCCTGCTATCCCTTCCTAGCAGTGGAGGTTGGCACCCTGATAGAAATTTTGGCGCCCCCACTCCGCGACGGCTGACACCTGCTACCCCTGTTAATGTAACTAGTCAGCTATAGGAGGGAAAACAATAAGCAATAAAAAGAGATGAAGGAAGATGTTGGGTAGAGAAAACTAAGGTGCACACAAAAAACCTATATACCGTCCTCCCTCAATGACATCCCATATTGAGCCAAGAGACACTAGAAAAGATATATATATACTAGTGTGTGGAGCCAAACAAATCATATGCTCCCAGCGTTTCAGTATAACGGTCCCATTATGCATCAGCAAGGGATATAACTATGTGCATCAATGGCGAGATGACAGTAGGAGAACAGGTACAAAGTGACTAAAGACCTGGTTTAGTCTAAGATAGACAAAGTGCATGGCAGCACCCCCTTGGCAAACAGATCAATGTATTTCAGGATGTAGAACGATGTAACACATCTCAGTATAGCTACAGGTGTCACTAAGTACACAGTAATAATATGATGCCATACTGGTACAAAATCCTGGAGGAATATTACGAGCTACACACTACATGAACTGAACAATACCCAGTGGGCTGTAATGACCAGTGGTAGGTACTCATACACATGCACAGTCAGATAGACAAAAATGGATAATTTCAAAAGCAGCCAGTGAGAAGGGTGTTAACCCAAAAGAAACCAGACACTTAGCTGTCAGTATAACGCCCCAACGCGTTTCCCCGTCATACGGTTCCTCAGGGGGCAAAGATGATGATAAACCGGAGGTCATAGATACAGGTGCCCTGATGCCCATGCCTATCTGATAGGCGGTTCTATGTGCGCTCCGGTCCTCTATTTTTCCGGTTCTAGGGCGCAGGCGCCGCCTATCAGATCGGCATGTGGGCTGTGCGTCTTGGATCTATAATGGCGTAATATTCCTCCAGGATTTTGTACCAGTATGGCATCATATTATTACTGTGTACTTAGTGACACCTGTAGCTATACTGAGATGTGTTACATCGTTCTACATCCTGAAATACATTGATCTGTTTGCCAAGGGGGTGCTGCCATGCACTTTGTCTATCTTAGACTAAACCAGGTCTTTAGTCACTTTGTACCTGTTCTCCCACTGTCATCTCGCCATTGATGCACATAGTTATATCCCTTGCTGATGCATAATGGGACCGTTATACTGAAAGGCTGGGAGCATATGATTTGTTTGGCTCCACACACTAGTATATATATATATCTTTTCTAGTGTCACTTGGCTCAATATGGGATGTCATTGAGGGAGGACGGTATATAGGTTTTTTGTGTGCACCTTAGTTTTCTCTACCCAACATCTTCCTTCATATCTTTTTATTGCTTATTGTTTTCCCTCCTATAGCTGACTAGTTACATTAACAGGGGTAGCAGGTGTCAGCCGTCGCGGAGTGGGGGCGCCAAAATTTCTATCAGGGTGCCAACCTCCACTGCTAGGAAGGGATAGCAGGCGAGTGTAGGGCTATCTGTGAGGAAAGGTGCACTAGTGGATTCGTTTATGTATTCCATTTTTCTGTGTTCACTGGGAAGTGGTATTTTTTAAATTATCTCTGAATAAAATATATATTGTTTTAAAGGGACAACATGTTACACGGTTTTTGATTTTCCCTTTTGTTCATTGTTTTTTGATGCTTTCTCGTAACTACAGGTAAGCCCTGTTATTTCTTATTTCATGTGCAGATGCAGATTTTATGAATGTTGGCTGACTAAAGGCCACCATACACATTAGACTATTGCTAGTCAAAGCTGCCTGCCTTTACCAGTGGGTTTGGACAATGGTTTAAAGTGTATGAAGACACCAGTCAACCTATGGCCACAAGAGATATCGACCAGGCATGTCTGATTTTGGAATGCTGATTGCATTGTTCTCAACAGACATGTTGGGTGGTGCTTTTTTCATAGACAACACAAGAGTATTCGGTCGATCGAGCACTCATGTGTTTGGGAGACTCGGCCAAGATGGTTATTGGCCCAACCCGGCTAAAGCAATGTAGCATTATTCTGTTGAAGGCCATACAATATGTATCGCCAGCCTTACTCATGTGTATTGGGGTGGCCTGACTCAATGAAAGTTACTGGGGGAAAGAAGGATGATACATGTTGGATTTTAATCTACCCAATCATTTGCTTCCATAGGACATGGTCATGAGAGAAAATAAGTACACCCTCTTTGAATGATATGGTTTCAAGTATCAGGACAAAATTAAATGAAAGATCTGATCATTAGGAGGTGTTTAAATTAGGTAAATACAACTTCAGATGAACAAACATTAAAAATTACAATATACTACTATTTATTTAATTAGGCAATATAAACTAGGCAAAAATTGAAAAGGCAGCTTGGCAATAATTAAGTACACCCTTCTGCTTCCATTCGAATTAAGAGGGTAATTTGCAGCTAGGTGCTGATAATCAAATGTCCTTGATTAATTGTTCATTACCATTAGCAAATGTGACCACTGTCATAAAAACAGAAGTTTTGGCAGTTTGCTGTTGCTGAGCATTCATACCTGTGGTAACACAATGTCAAGGATGATAGACATTAGCAAGGATCTAAGGGAAGCAAAGGTTGTTATCTTTATAATTGGAGAAGTTTTATAAGACTGTTTCCCAACAATTTGGAGTTCACCTCTCTACAGTGAAGAGGAAAATATTCCAGAAATTTGACAATCTTTCTAGGAGTGAACTTTCACTTCAGACTGTGCAATGCTCAGACAAATGACAAAAAACAGGAGCGAAAGCTCAGACTCTAAAGGCCTCAGTTAAAATATTATTAATATTCAAACTCATGACTAGAATTAAAAAAAATATTAAAATGTTATTAATGTTCAAACTCATGACAATGCAATTACAAAAAGACTGAACAAGTATGGCTTGTTTGGAAGGGTTGCCAGGAGAAAGCCACATCCGAACAAATCATAAGGTTTTTGGAATAATGTCTTTGCATGGATTAAACCAAATTGGAGATGTTTTATCATAATATCATGTGCCACGTTTGTTGAAAACCAAACAGCATATTAGCACAAACACCTCATGCCAACACTCAGGCAGTGTGGTGGAGGGGTGATGATTTAGACTTGTTTTACTGCCACGGGATCTGGCCTGGCCACTTTGCAATCATTGAGTCAACCATAAACTCCATTGCATATTAAAGTATTCTAGAGTTAAATTTGAGGGCCAACTATCCATAAGCTAAATCTTTGCCAAAACTGAGTCAATAGGACAATGATCCCAACCAAATCTACAATAGAATGTCTGCAAAAGAAAAGAATCAAGGTGTTGCAAAGGCCCAGTCAAAGTTCAGACCTCAACACAAATAAAATACTGTAGCCTGACTTTAAGAAAGCTGTGCATAAATAAACGCTCACAAACCTCAACGAACTTAAAGGGAATCTGTCACCCCAAAATTCGCCTATAAGCTAAGGCCACCAGCATCAGGGGCTTCTCTACAGCATTCTGTAATGCTTTAGATAAGGCCCCAATGTAACCTGAAAAATAAAAAAAAGTACTGCAGTGCGCAGGTGCAGGGTGTCTCTGACCTTTCCCGGCGCCTGCGCACTGCAGTACTTTGCTCTGCCCTCAACAGGGCTGCCCTCAACAGGGCTGCCCTCAACAGGCGCTGGACCCAGAATGCGACGCCCATCGGACCGGACCACACCGGGACCACAGACCGCCCCTGAGTGAGTATAATCTAATTTGTTTTTCTTATATTTCAGGTTACATCAGGGGCTTATCTACAGCATTACAGAATGCTGTAGATAAGTCCCTGATGCCGCTGGGCCTTAGCTTATAGGTGAATTTTGGGGTGACAGATTCCCTTTAAAGAGTAACTGTTGTTTTATTTTATTTTTATTCCTTAAATCAATTGCATGCTTGAAAATAAGATACATTGTAATATATCTTATTAAAAATATCTGCTTTTTTGGCTACTGAATTAATCATTAATTTAATTTTCAAAATCTCAATTGAATACAGATGTTCCTATTTCTAAGATTTAAGATGACATTTGGCGCTCAAAGTTCTATGGAGAACTGTAATTGCTATTCAGGAGAACCTGCAGCAGAATGTCTGTGTCTTCTTTAGCTCCTCCTCCTTCTCCCTCCCCTTCCATAGAAATGTAAAAGTACCAACTTCCATCTCTTGCAGTAAAGAATAGTAATAACTGTCCTTGGAGCGCTGGAAATGAGACCAAAACAAGGATTTTAGTGTTGAACCACAACGCGTTTCAACGGTTAAACCGTCTTCCTCAGGTGGAACTGTCTCATTTCCAGTGCTCCTAGGACCGTTATTACTATTCTTTACTGCATTTTGTATCCTCCTAGAAGGTTAACGGCTGGAGCTGCGATGGACCTTTTGCTTTCAATTTTAACTGTGACCCTCACAGCACTCCCTAGTGGCCGCTTTCTTTTCCCTTGAACTTCCATCTCTTATCTTAGTAGTGGGAAATTCTCTCTTTACTGGATACAGATTTTACAGATTTTGCCTATGAATTTCCAGGATGAGAAAGAAGCAAGTGCATTTGATAAGATATAGCTGCTTAATGTTAGTTTACTACTGATTTCTAAAATAATAATTAAAGCAATGGTTACTCTTTAAGCATCTTAGCAACTTTGTGAAGTGGAGTGGTCTAAAATTCCTCCAGAAAGATGTAAGAGACTAATCAAGTCATACATAAAATGATTGCTTCAAGTTGTTGCTGCCAAAAGTGGTTCTAAAATCTTCTGATTCACGAGGTGTACTTAATTATTTACTAGTGTTGAGCGATACCGTCCGATACTTGAAAGTATCGGTATCGGATAGTATCGGCCGATACCCGAAAAATATCGGATATCGCCGATACCGATATCCGATACCAATACAAGTCAATGGGAGATCAAGTATCGGAAGGTATTCTCATGGTTCCCAGGGTCTGAAGGAGAGGAAACTCTCCTTCAGGCCCTGGGATCCATAGGGATGTGTAAAATAAAGAATTAAAATAAAAAATATTGATATGCTCACCTCTCCGGCGGCCCCTGGACTTCACACTGCTAACCGGGAGGCTTCTTTGTTTAAAAAGCGCGCCTTTCGGACCTGTGAATGACGTCCCGGCTTCTGATTGGTCGCGTGCCGCCCATGTGACCGGCACGCGACCAATCAGAGGCCGCGACGTCATTCGCAGGTCCTCAATTCCTATAATTAGCAGTTTTGTGAATGAGAATGACGTCGCGGCTTCTGATTGGCCGCGTGCCGGTCACATGGGCGGCACGCGGCCAATCAGAAGCCGCGACGTCATTCTCATTCACAAAACTGCTAATTCTAGGAATTGAGGACCTGCGAATGATGTCGCGGCCTCTGATTGGTCGCGTGCCGGTCACATGGGCGGCACGCGACCAATCAGAAGCCGGGACGTCATTCACCGGTCCGAAAGGCGCGCTTTTTAAACAAAGAAGCCTCCCGGATAGCAGCGTGAAGTCCAGGGGCCGCCGGAGAGGTGAGCATATCAATATTTTTTATTTTAATTCTTTATTTTCCACATCCCTATTGATTCGATACCGATACCCGATATCACAAAAATATCGGATCTCGGTATCAGAATTCCGATACCGCAAATATCGGCCGATACCCGATACTTGCGGTATCGGAATGCTCAACACTATTATTTACACAAGTCTTCTGAATTTTGGCCTGAATTGATATGTAATTGAGGTTGTTGAATATCTTGTACATGTGAACCTCTGTTACTCCTATTCCCTGCCCAGCGCTAACTCCTACTGCTTTACCTAAAGTCACATAGCATTGGGGCTAGAAGTCAAGCAAGACATGGAATAGAGCTGGAGTAACAAAGGCTTCAGATCCACGTCCTCATTTACAAATCAATTAAAAAGCTGATTTCTCAGTAATGGAGGAATGGAATGGCCATGTAATGGTATTGATGGGCTTGTCTTTTAAAGAACTATATGCATATATAAATAGTTTCCCTTTAAATCATATGTAGTTTTGCTTAAGAGTTGAAGTTTCTTAGAGTTGCACTTAATGCTTTTTTGCCTTAAGAAACATTTACTGTGCTACAAATAATCATTTTAATACATTATTTGTCTATGGATGAAAGGTGGAAACATCCTGGACACATTAGAATGGTGTAGAGTTCAACGAGGAAGCATTCAGAAAAAAAAACACAGAACAAATGCATATGCATAGTACTTGCAAGTACAGTAATAACATAGAAACATATATTAAAAATAACAAATAACACACATCTTAGTTTATGTGACCATGTGGCACAGGACACATTTTAAAGATACAATTTATTAGAAGACATAAAAATAAATAATTTATTTAGAAGCTTAGATTCATATTTGCTTACAAGAGTAACAATGAATTGTGCAGTGTAGGAAGCATCCTGATATTATCTGAAATGTTAGTCTACCTCAAGGTTATTTGGTTACATTGAAATTTAGTACTCCATCAAGGCATGAGTGGGGTTAGTCTTAATTTGGTTTTAGTTTATGTACATGACCTATACATCAATAGTTCACCAAATACTACCTCCGGTCATGAAAGACTGTTCAGAGGCAGACTATGTTTCACAAATGTTAGTGCATAGATAGGGTAATCCATTCCCATGCTGTACTAGGTCAGTGAACTACTGAAGTCCCTCTCTGCCTCTTGTTTATGTCACCTACCCATCCAAGGGTACCGAATGAAACAAAACAAAACCTAAAAGAAACACAAAATGAACAGTTGAGAAGGCATGATAAAAAGAAACACAAATCAAACTTATACTTGAAAGTAAAAGAGCAACAAAAGAGGAAAGGCACATCGCAAAGGAAATGGAAAATTTTCAACGTAATAAAATTACACCAAAAGAAGGAAAGAGACAAAAACAAATGCTAGATCATATAATCCCAAAGGATGAATGCATGACATAAAAGCATTGGTTTATAAGCAAAATATTTTATTATTGTGATAACTCATGAGGCTCCTACCATATTTATCAAAAAAAGACACCATGATGTAATAAATGGTGATAGGCTAACAAACAATGGAATTAACATGTAAACTGGCCTATGATCATGTGTCTTAATGAAACAGTCGCTAATCAGTTATTGGTAAATTATTTAAAAGGGCCACGTAAAACAAAACTGGAGTCCAATATATTACTATATACTCATTTCTTCAAATAAAATGTACAAGTGTAATCATTTGTTAAATTTCAGTTATCACATTTCTGGACACTCATTCATTTATTTTGATGGATTGATCTGCTTTTTACAGTCTATTGGCCCCTAAAAATAAACTGGACCAAAAGTGATGATTTGCCATTTGTGTGCCAACCTGACAGCAATGTCCCTGCCGTGCCATTTCAGGGGAAATTAGATAATTACACAGCAGATGCTAACTAAAATAAATATTTAGTAATATACAGATGTATAGGGTTCTCTGTGAAAGGGTTTTCCAAGAATGTTTTCTATTTCCTAGGCCAGTAGTTATGATGCCATGACTACAGGGCACATGACTGCTACAACTCCCTGGGTTCAACTGTGATGCCTAGGTTGTTGGCACAAGTAGTGTCAGACTGCAGCACCTTGGGTCCACCAGAGAAAATCATTCTTGGGGCCCACTATGTAGCTACATAGAAATAAATACAAGACCAACAATTGTGCGGTAAAACATGATAATATCAGGGTATAAAATAAGGTAGTACACGTCTTATGTACCAGGGGTTGGGGTAGCCCCCCTCATAGAATATAATGTAGTCTCCCTCATAGAATATAATGCAGCCCACCTCATAGAATATAATGCAGCACCCCAGAAAATATAATGCAACCCCCTCATAAGGTATAATGCAGTCCCCACCATAGAATATAATGTAGCACCTTCATAGGGTATAATGCAGCCTCCCTCATATGGTATAATGCAGCCCCCTCATATGGTATAATGCATCCCCCCATAGAGTATACTATAGCTCCCTCAAAGGGCATAATGCTGCCCCCATATAGTATGATGTAGCCCCCACAGACTATAATGTAGTCCCCTGAGAGAATAATGCAGCCCCACCACAGCATATAATGTAGCCCCCCATAGAGTATACTGTAGCCCCCTCATATAGTATGATGTAGCCTGCAGAATATAATGTAGTCCATTGACAGAATAATGCAGTCCCCTCACAGAATATAATGCAGCCCCCTCAAAGTATAATGCAACCCCCTCATAGTGTATAATGCAGCCCCTCTCCACCTTTATCATTGTTCTCCTCCTCCACCGCCATCATTGCCTTGTCCCCCACCACCACTATCATTGCCCTTTCCACCACCTCCATCATTGCCTTCTCCCCATTGCCCATTCCACCACCACCATTGTCTTTTCCACCTCTACCATCATTGTCCTTTACACCACAACCATCATTGCTTTCTTCTCCACCACCCCCATCAGTGCCCATTTCAACAACCCATCATTGCCACTTCAACACTTCCATTATTGCCTCCCCCACCACCATCATTGCACTTTTCACCACAACCATCAATGCCTTCTTAACCACCACCCCATCATTGCCCACTTCACCTCCTTTATCATTGCCTCCTTCCCCACCACCCCATCATTGGCCACTTCACCTCCTTCATCATTGCCTCCTTCCCCACCACCCCATCATTGCCAAGCTCCGATACACACATCTCCAATACACACAGCACCACACCACTCTCTCACACACACACACACACACAAAGCACAGCACCACATACACACACCACCATACCACTCTCTCACTCACACACAAAGCACCGCATTGCACCACATACACACATGCACAAGCACGCATGCACACACATGCACGCAGACAGACAAACACACAGCACCACTCACCTCACGCAGCACATCCCGGCAGCCTCTTTCTCGCCGGCAGCTTTCTGTCTGAAACAGTCACACGCTGAATGATGACATCATCCAGCTGCGCTGTCTCAGACAGGAAGCACTGGGCAGGAAGCAGGATGCCGGGATGTGCTGCAAGAGGCAAGTGGTGCTGTATGTCTGTCTGCGTGCAAGTGTGTGTGGTATGGTGCGGTGCTTTATGTGTGAGTGTGGGGTGCAGTGGTGATGGGGCTTTACATGCGGGCAGTGTTAGCTGCAGCCTGTGGCTAACACTGCCCGCTATTAAAGTGAAATGGTATTCACTCCTCTCCATGCCCATGGGGGTGTGGAGAAGCGTGAATATTAATTTCTTTTTAGCAGTGGGGACAGGCGTGGCTTCCTGTCACCCGCTGCTGCTCCACTGGCACAAGGCAGGCCCCCTTAACTCAGGGGCCCCGTAGCTACTGGCTGGGGGCTCCTAGAGCAGTGAGGGCCTTAGGCAGCTGCTGGACAGTATGCCAGCAGGTGTCAGTGCTTGGGCCCACCGGAGAATCCTCCAGTTCTCTGGTGGGCCAGTACGACCCTGGGCACAAGACTCCTGAGCCAAGTAGTTGGCTGCTGCCATCATGTGCTGTAGTCTTGAAATCACAGTTGCAAACTGTCAACCAAGATCAAGAGACCTGTGGTGGGTGACCATAGCTGAACTTGTTAACTTTGCATCTGCAAGACTGGAGAATTAAAATAAAAATTGTTGGAAAGATTAATGAAAGATGCAGCTCCAGTCTGTTTAAGCTAAGTAATGGAGGTCCCTAATTAGGAACTTCCCTTTAAAGCACCTCTCTATCAATTTTATTTTATCAGTGGAGTGGTGTCACCAATCTAACTTCCCTGCCCTTAGTATTAAACTTGCTACCATCTGTCTTCAGCTGTTATCGGTCACACTCCAGTTGGTTTCCAGCAGTTTGTGAATCATGTTTGCTGGGCGATCCAGAAGTCACAACTCAATGTGAGTCTATGAGAGCCAGAACGAGGCCAAAATGAGGCTCTCATAGACTCTCATTGAGAGCCTGTGACCTTTACCTCTCACTTCCAGTCAATCGGAAGCTGCAGTCACAAGATGACGGTGTAGGAATGGAGCGGCGTTGGGAACAGCTGAAGACGGCGGCTAGTAAGTATAATACTAAGGGCACGGAACTTAGATTAAGTGCACCACTCCAGTGCTGAAATGAGAAAACAAAACTGCTGGAGTGGTGCTTTAAACCAGATGACCCCTTTAAAATTAAAATTTTTGCTAGACAATATTGGTCTGAACATGCCTAAATGCCACTTGGTGTAAGAATCTTGATAAAGGAAAAAAAAAAAAAGACATGAATGTAAGAAAAGGTTACCACCAATTTTGTACACCAAGGTTGGCTATATACTTTGTATCTAGTTTTGTGCCATAACTTAATGAAATCAGTTTATTTTCTGTACACAATGAGAACATCTTGAACTAAGACGTGTGTATTCAAGCTGAAATCTAGTATCTGCACAAGAGGAAGTTTAAGCAGTCAGAAAATTTCACATGAATGATTCTGATGTGTAGCATTTGTTTATGTCTGTGCCATTTGCCAGGCTATAGCTGCAAGGAAAGACCTCCCTGACTTCAGAAAAGTGTTTTAGCAGCCAAGACAGTGCAGTGTGTGATTATTCCATTGGAATATATCATGAAGAAAGGCAGAACATAAGGAAATAACTCAATGGCATGATTACCATTGAATGATTTAACCTGCTGTTGTTACCACTGAAAGTATCAAATGCTGAAAGTCTTGGTAAGCCCCTAGTCTAACACCTGTTAGTTGTAGAAATAAAGTGCGATAAATCGTAGACCTGCAATATTTTATAGCTCTTTTTGTGAGATTTTATAAAAATGAAATTACAAAGCGCAATAAAAACTAAGTAAATGAGATGTGCTATTGCACTTGATTCACAGTTGGTAGAAAAAGGTATAATCTAATTATTCATTAACCCCTTAACCCATTATCTACCAATTTCCTTTTTTTGGGATGCCTAATTTTTAGCTTCTAGCAACTAAGATTTTATAATTTTTATAATTAGGTCCAATTTTTTTGTGTTGTGTTTGTAAAATGAATGTTTTCAAAATAGAAAATAATGTCATTGTCATTTTTAATTGAATATTGGGATGCCCTTTTGTAAAAAATCCGTACTTGTAAAAATTTTAATTTGGCAAGTAATGGGTTAACCCCTTAGTGACAGAGCCAATTTGGTACTTAATGACCAGGCCAATTTTTGCAATTCTGACCACTGTCACTTTATGAGGTTATAACTCTGGAACGCTTCAACGGATCCCGCTGATTCTGAGATTGTTTTTTCCTGACATATTGTACTTCATGTTAGTGGTAACATTTCTTCGATATTACTTGCGATTATTTATGAAAAAAACGGAAATATGGCGAAAATTTTTAAAATTTTGCAATTTTCAAACTTTGTATTTTTATGCCCTTAAATCAGAGAGATATGTCACGAAAAATAGTTAATAAATAACATTTCCCACATGTCTACTTTACATCAGCACAATTTTGGAAACAAAATTTTTTTTTGTTAGGGAGTTATAAGGGTTAAAAGTTGACCAGCAATTTCTCATTTTTACAACACCATTTTTTTTAGGGACCACATCACATTTTAAGTCATTTTGAGGGGTCTATATGATAGAAAATAATGAAGTGTGACACCATTCTAAAAACTACACCCCTCAAGGTTCTCAAAACCACATTCAAGAAGTTTATTAACCCTTTACGTGCTTCACAGGAACTGAAACAATGTGGAAGGAAAAAATGAACATTTAACTTTTTTTTGCAAACATCTTAATTCAGAACCATTTTTTTATTTTCACAAGTGTAAAAACAGAAATGTAACCATAAATTTTGTTATGCAATTTCTCCTGAATACGCCAATACCCCATATGTGGGGGTAAACCACTTTTTGGGCGCACCGCAGAACTTAGAAGTGAAGGAGCGCCGTTTGACTTTTTCAATGCAGAATTGGCTGGAATTGAGATCGGACGCCATGTCACGTTTAGAGAGCCCCTGATGTGCCTAAACAGTGGAAACTCCCCACAAGTGACACAATTTTGGAAACTAGACCCCTTAAGGAACTTATCTAGATGTGTGGTGAGCACTTTGAACCCCCAAGTGCTTCACAGAAGTTTATAACGTAGAGCCGTGAAAATAAAAAATCGCTTTTGTTTACACAAAAATGATCTTTTTGCCCACAAATTCTTATTTTCACAAGGGTAACAGGAGAAATTAGACCACAAAAGTTGTTGTGCGATTTCTCCTGAATACGTCGATACCCAATATGTGAGGGTAAACCACTGTTTGGGCGCACCGCAGAGCTTGGAAGTGAAGGAGCGCCGTTTTACTTTTTCAATGTAGAATTGGCTGGAATTGAGATTGGACGCCATGTCGCGTTTGGAGAGCCTCTGATGTGCCTAAACAGTGGAAACCCCCCACAAGTGACCCCATTTTGGAAACTAGACCCCTTAAGGAACATATCTAGATGTGTGATGAGCACTTTGAACCCCCATGTGCTTCACAGAAGTTTATAATGTAGAGCCGTGAAAAAAAAATCGCATTTTTTCTACAAAAATGATGTTTTTGCCCACAAATTTTTATTTTCACAAGGGTAACAGGAGAAAT